>NW_015505585.1:62705-70016 GCF_001515645.1 Sinocyclocheilus grahami | reverse complement strand
TGTGTGTGTGAGAGAGAGAGATAGTGTGTGTGTGTGTGTGTGTGTGTGATAATGAATAGAACAGCTTAACGAATAGGCAACATAATAATAGCTTCGGGGTCCAAAGGAGATTTGGGCAATGGGAAGGTTTTGGCATACCACCAGGTCCACAATCACAGTGCCTAATGCTATTTCAGAGCAACAGAATCCTATTGTTGAATCCGACCAATACTGGGCAGAATATAATCCTACTAAAGTGGCAGAACGAACTCCATCACAAAATGCACAGAGTCTGAGACCAGCCAAATTCATCAAATGCAACTGAATCTATTTATTCAAATCAATTAACTTAAGTTGTCAGTGAAGGGCTCCTGGAAAAGCCTCAAAGCTAATTCACAAATGTGTTTGGTTGACACAGAAGCAGAGAGCCATTATCCAGCGGCGTACTTTTGCCCATTGAGACCCCAATATATGCTGACATTTCAGAAGGCACACACATTCATCATATCATGTCGCTTTGAAAGACGAAAACTCTGAGGCATTAACATAATATTTGCATAATTCTTATTTGAATAATCACCTAATAAAACAATGAATTGCTTCAAGGTGAAGATTAAGCCTCTTAAGAGCAACAACAGAAACTACGGGTCCTTCAAAGAGATGCTTTGTCTGTACATAAATATGAATGAACAATGAAAAACAACAGATGTTGAATAAAAACTTGGATTGACATTAATTAGGAGCTGTACCTGAGGCACCCGGTAGCATTGCGGAGCACCTGTGAGGAATGCAGGTGCAGCTTGTGGTCGTCCTGGTGGGGCGAGGTGTCCCAGCCCGAGTGAGGAATAATGACTGTGTTGGTCAGCACTGCCAGAGCATCCTGAATAATGGGCATCTTCAGAGCATCACATGAGGACAAGTTCCACAGCACACCTGTACACAAGAACATCAGCTATGAACCAAAACATGTCTGAGCCAGTGAAGAATACACACACTATTATTTATACAAAATACAATTTCCCTTCTTCACCTTGAGTTTTTGTTGTGCACAAAAATATATAATTAAAAACACTGATTGCAGCAGGCTACAAACATACCTTTGAATATTGCATGAGGTCTTGGTCAAGAGCCCTCAAAGGAAATACTTTCTAAAGTTTCACTAGTGTGTCCTCCTCATCAGCTCTTAGTATGAACATTAGAGGGTGTGATCCAAGCCACATCACAATCAAGAATGAACTGTGAACTGCTAGAAAGTAACATGCAGCTGAACTGTGGCTCATTTTGCATACTATTAAAAATAATACGTTATAAATATTTCATCTCTTTCATGAGACCCCTACAGCTCTGATTCAGTGAGCAAGGGAGCATTTTTGCACATTCCTCCTCCCGGTTGCTAGCAGAGTATAAAACTCTGTCCCAAGTAATTGCATCTTATCTTGTTTGTTAAATATCACAGACTTCCAGTCCTAAACGGTATGGTGTATCCCACATTATACAGTAGTATGATTACAATAGTATGTCATTTGTTTTAAGAAATGATTTTTTTATTCATCAATGATGTGTTAAATTTATCAACAAAAAAACCCCACTTATAATGGTACATAATTATAAATATGTAACATTTTAAATACTTGCTGCTCTTTTGAACTTTCATTAAAAGAGGAAAAAAACTATACCGCATGGCTTCCACAAAAATATTAAGCAGCACAACTGTTTTCAATATTGATTATAATAAGAACGTTTTCTTGAGCACCAAATCAACTTATTAGAATGATTTCTGAAAGATCATGTGACACTGAAGACTGGAGTAATTGCAGCTGAAAATTTAGCTTTGCCATCACAGGAATAAATTACAGTTTAAAAATATATATTAAAATAGTTATTTTAAAATGAAAACAGTTATTTTAATTTGCAATATTATTTCACAATCTTACCATTTTTACTGTATTTTTGATCAAACAAGAGACTTTCAAAAACTGACTCCAAACTTTTGAACAGTAGTGTGTGTTTGTTCCAAAATGTTCACTACTGTGTTGCAACACAAACAGCTTAGTATGAACACTAGAGAATAACTGCTAGATATTAGCATGTGGCAACACAATGATTGTGTCTTCATACGCATACTATCCACCCAAAATAGTACACAAAATTAGGACCAGTGAAACCAAAATCCTAAAAATAGTATGCCAAATGGAAGTGTGCATCCATAGTTTTGTGGCCCAAAAGAGGAGGAGTTTGTGACAGGCTTTTTTCAGTTACAGAAAAATTGGAAAACAGGAAAACAGCCTATGGATGCTTGCCTGTCATTTGTTTGTACCCTCCACTGATTCGAGTTTGTCGTGTGGCATCAACCACAATGTTCATGTGGGACACTATAATCGCCTTTTTACGAGTCAGTAATGGCAAGAAACATTTTCCTTACTAATGTTTCTCGATTCAGCTTTTGGGGTTCTATTTTTTGGGTGTCTCACTGCCATTTAGGTCATGGAGGACTTTACTAATGAGACGATGTGCTAAATCCAAGAGCTCAAGGTTTGGCTGGTTAGCGTTGTCATGTTAGCCCCTGCTGGTAGATGCTGTAACTACACCATCTGGTTCTAAAAAGCACATTTCACCATTGACATCCATTCAGAATTGGCTATGCATAGCCAAGCAACACATATATCGCTTACATTTTTCATTACATTTAATTTCAAAAGCATGAAATAGACTCGCTGCCGTATACAAGGGAGCGCTTTTGTAGGTCCTTCCTCTGTGCTGCTAGCTCTGCTCCAGCCAATTTAATCTTATCTTATCCTATCCAATCTTGTTTGTTAAACATCAAAGACTTCCTGTTTTTATGCAACCACCTGCAGAACGAAGAGTTCTGAGCTCAAATTCAGGCCCTAGCCGGCACGACAGGCCCATGTCTGGCTTCAGCAATCGGCAGGTGACTGGGGTCTGCGGAGATGTTGCGTGAGGGGGGTTGGTTATGGACTGACGAGAGGACTCTTTGTCTTCTATTTTGAACCACTCTATAATTTACATGTTAATTATCTTTGAAAAAGCATAAATGGTTTCTCACCACTTTCCAAATGTTTCAGCTAAACTGAATACAAGCACAAAGACATGGAGCTGTAATAAGCAAGTGCCACTCAGATTTGCTCTGCCTATATTCAATTTGAAACATTTTAGATGTTTCTCCGAGCTCTGGATTCAGGAGGATGGTGATTTTTCAATTGATGGACATTTAGATTGCTCACCAGGCTGAAACACAAGGGAGCCGCAGCATCCTATTGAAGCGTCTCCCAACAATTCAGCATCTGACATTTATGAAATGCCTCAAAAAGCAAATTGCTGCCCAATTTTTTCTGACATGTCTCAGGAACAGTCTTTGTACCAGAAATATTTCTATAGGGGATTTAGAAGAGTCTTTGTCTTTTGTCAACGCGTCAAGACTCATTATACACAAGTCCCTAAAGAGGCTACGCCAAACACTGGTATTATCCTTAAGTATTATAGCCCTAACCAATTAGGAGATCATTAACAAATCATTTAATTGGTAGTGGGGTCTACAATAACAAGCGGATTATTCTAGAAGAGCTGATTAACAAATTGTGCCCAATTATACAGAAGCCAGAGATAGGGACAGAAAGGTCACATACAATGTATTTGTATGCTGAACTTGCAACAAATGGTGGTGAGAGAGGAAATAAAAATACAGCACATTTAAAGATGGGGGACAGGCTCTGCATCCTAATCAGCCACGACACGTTTTGTTCACATTTTGTTTTGTTCATTTCTACTGTAAAATCTCACTGGTCCAACATTCCTTTCAATATAACTACATACTATAAGTGAAATATTATGCCCTTCAAGTGGAGTCAGAAATATTGTAATTACTAGGTATGAGCACATAAACCACAAAGCGAAGTCATATTTACAAGTGGGAAACTTTCAATTCTAGACGATGCACAAAGTTGTGGCGTTGGAAGAGTGACAATTTGAAGAATGGCGGAAACACTGATCTACAATATAGACAATATAATATAATATAATAAAATAGAATAGACTTAAAATCTATATATAGAGATCTGTGAGCAGAAAGCAAGTCTATTGCAAATGGTGTAAAGTTAATCTGGAAGAACTTTCATTGTAACAAACATTTAGTTAAATAATAGACATAAATGAATAATTTTCATAATTATGAATTTAGATGTCGTTATTTTGGTTTATTGTTCACAATATAATTATTTTAATTTATTTATTAATTTTTTTTTAATGTTTCTGACTTAAATGCATTGCGTATCATAATAACGCATGTCAGACTCAGAGGTATAAGTTTACCAGGTGCATTTGAAGGCAGAGTAAATTCTGCAGCATTTTCTCTTTCAATGTGGACAAACAAATTACTTCTCACCAGTATCCCGTCACGCAGGGAGAACAAAGGAGAAGGAAGGAAAATGAATGAGAAATAAATGTGCTTAATGTGTCCTGAGCACCTGTAAGCAGTTCTCTGATCTCCACGTCTGTCGTCTTGCGCAGGAGCCGCACAAGTGCAGGGATCCCACCGCAGTTCTTCAGGGCGATCTTGTTGTCGTCATTGGCCTTGCCATAAACCAGGTTCCTGAGTGCACCACAGGCACTCCTGTGCACATCTGTCATACGGTGATCCAGCAAGTCCACCAGCATCTGGATCCCACCCTGCCTCCGTATCTGATATTTATCAGGAATAAATTACATTTTGAAAAATGTTCAACTAAAAAAAGTTATTTTACAATTTGTAATAATATCTCACAGTATTACTGTTTTTTTTCTGTATTTTGGATCAAATAAATGCAGCCTTGGTGAGCATAAGAGATTCTTTTAAAAACATAAAAAAATCAACAAGATCAGCAAGTCTCTTACGCTCATTTCCATGTTGTTCATGTTGGCATCTGACTAGTTTCTCCATTTTGTTAAAAGTTCATAAGCCTATATATTTTGCTATCTTAATTTTGCGTGATTATATGGTTAGCTGCACTTTATTTATTTTTTTCGTTTAGCAGCTTTGGGTCACCAGTTAAAAACCACTGAGCTAGAATCATGACACCATACCAGCATTAACTAGCTTGAATCAGCATGGAAATTCAAATAACCTGAAATCATTATACCCACTGCAAGGATTTATGAGAGCATAGTCTATGTAGAAGATGCATAATGTATCTGATGTTGGTATGCAGGTGTTACCTCTGATTTGGTCTTGTTGTCTCCAAAGCACAAGTGCTGGAGGTAGGCGGCAGCGTTGGACTGTACCGATGGAAACTGGTGCTGCAGCATTTGGATGACCTCCGGCAGTTCAGGATCCCTCCAGCCAAATTCCCTGAAGATGCACATATACACACAAAAGTGAATATGGAGAAGCTTTGACATAAATACTATAACATTAAAAAAAGCATGTTTGTGAAGGTGTCTATAATAATAGCATATTTATTTTAGATGGTGTGTAAACATTTTTAAAATCATTCTCCTCTCTGAAGCTCTGAATGTTTTTCTTCTCAATTAATTAAACTGAATGCAACATACTCTAACTTTCTGCCAACATCTGTGATCTCCCACTGGTAAATGCACTACTTTTCTCCTTTGAAAATAGTGAAGTAATACTAATTACAGTAACACAGAAATTAATGCCACTAAACAATGAAAACAAATTAACCTCAAAAAAATTATGCATGACAGTGCTGGTAAGGAGAAAAAAATGAAAAAATAAATAACACATAAGAAACAAAGGTTTCACAGCCATCACACATCAGCGATAATTTTTAAATTCTGATGTTGATGCTTTCTGCAGAAGTACGTTAGATCTCAGCTAATGTATACAGACAATAACATCCTCCCAGAAATGTCGGCCTTATCACGGGTATCATTGACAGCTGTGCTTTTGCCTGGAGCAGTCCTAAGGTGCCTGGAAACCCACAGGAGAAGATCTGCATTTCCTAAACACCTGGGTCCTGCGACTCTATCATTAGAATATCAGTACCAACAGTGATTTAAGAAGCAGCAAAAGCAAATTCAACATACTATCCTGAAGTCTGCTATGAAAACACACATTACCACATGTAGGCAAGAAAGGAGAACATTGTGTTTGACATTCATGTCTTTTTCTCCCTATCTTTTTCAGAGGGGGATTGATTCAATTAACAAGACCTAATATGAAAGAAATGGGGTGGTAATGATAGACAGAGAGCACAAGGAAGGGAAAACAAGAAATGAAAAATAAGACATGTGGAGGCAGAGAGAAAATGCGATGCTGGCAAAAAAACAACATGATGGACAAATATCTCTGGGTAAGAGGCACCATGGGAAACATCTACTGTAGCATGTCCTATTTCTCTCTAGCACAACCAGTAAACCTGAGAGGGCAATTGTGGTCATGAAAAGAAGAACGGGATCCATTGGGAAAAGGTCAAAATGGAGATAATCCTGAAAGATGGGTACTTAGTTTTTCACCTCCTGTATCTTTGTTGCTTTTTATCATTGTTTAACCTTGAGAAATGAATGCTTGTTTAAAACACATCTCACTAAGCTGCTATGTTGAGGGCTTTGTTCACAAAATAGGGAACCAAATCCATTACAGATGGTAGGAAATGCCCAGCAGCCCACAAAACGTCAGGGCAAACTCTCCAATGCATTAACAATGACAGGAGGCTGTAATAAATCACAGGAGTGGACTACTTGGTAATGTTTGCGTTAATCGGTAATTAGAGTGTAACACAAAAATGCCTATAAAATGGATGGAGTTTATATGGTAATCAATGTGGCACTGTCACATAAGCAAACTCTAGGTTAATTGGTGTAAATACATTTTTGACAGAATATCTAAAATTACTCTGTTAATTAACTAGTGCACCAAAATGAAATTATTCACTCAATGTTTACCTTGTGTAATTATAGACGGCAGTAAAGCATAAGGCATTGCCCCAATGCTTTACCAGGTTCTGAGTTCATCAAGAAGAGACGTTTGTGTTTAGCAAAGCAAAAACTTAGCTGCTTCGACAATAACATATTTCAATCATTAACATAATTCAACCATAAGGAACCAACTATCTTGTGAATGTGACACAACAGCTCAATAAACAATACAGTAAGTTAATGCTGTGTAACTTACATATTAGAGACACATTGTTATTAATAGTTTTGCTCCGTCAATCAAAATAGCTCCAAGTGAAGCCACTGCAGAATTAGTCTCTGAGCAACACATAGTTTGCTTTTAGAATGAATCACTGTTTTGAATGAATTGTTTAAAGGGGTCATTTGATGTTGCTAAAAAGAACATTATTTTGTGTATTTGGTGTAATGAAATGTGCTTATGCG
>NW_015505585.1:50962-62603 GCF_001515645.1 Sinocyclocheilus grahami | reverse complement strand
CTGGAACAGTGTTGTAAATACAACTTAACCACTGATTTCTAGTCGTGTCCTCTTCTGGAAGGCCAAACAAAGTAGTTTCGCTTTCACAACGAAACACACAGCACCTTCACGACATGGCGGCGGAGGCAACAACAATACTACAGCGAGAATAAAAGTTACGCCTTCTTTCTTTGCGTGAACATTTGGGCGGCGTTATGCAAATCTTCCCACATCGTGACGTACACATGTGGGGGCGTGTTAGAATGAGTTGTTTTAGGTAGGCGTGGTTGACTCTTAACTTTTATAAAGAATATCTCTTTGGATTTGAGACTTTAGTCTTTGCAACTTTACAGATCTTCTTTATGCACTAAGAGCTTGTAACACTCCAAAGAGAAAGGAAAAATTTAAATCGCATCATATGACCCCTTTAAGAGAATAATTCAATGATTCACTCATAAGGACAGCCTCAAACGAAATAGTCATTCTTGATTCGATTGCATTATTCACAATTTTTTAAGCGTGCCATTTTGGACTTGAATGTCAGTTGCTTCCAGTTATTTTAATGGTAAAAATCAGTCTGTTCTGCTTCTTGATGTTGCAAATTGGTATTTGCTATCATAATGTTTTAATTATTATCGCAAACATAAACATACTGGTTTGTAGCGCAAATAGCTTAATCATTCACTTTACTTTGTGAATCTTCTAGTTTCAATTTACCTATTGAAAGTCTCGCACGCTCTCAGAAAATAGCTTACTTCTGCATTTAAAAATAAGGTGGATACACAGTCTTGCACCTGTCTTTTTCCCAGTTTCCATCTTCGAGAGTTGGTTGTGTCATTGAAGATTTTTTATTAATGTAGAAAAGGAACGCGGAAAATACTTCAGGTACCAAGGCCACCGAAGAAGTGGACAGTCACAGTTGTGCTCTACATCCATACATAACGCAGCGTCACAGCTTGTACCAATGCATACATACATAATGAGGAGTAAATGTGTAGTAATGATTTAAATGTGCATAGCAGGGCACTGAGATTTATTAGATATCTGCTGCTCTAGAAACCGACTATATCATTTATGATTAAAGTCAGAATACTAATGACACCCTACTCGTCCTCGTTCGCATCATTAAACCTTAGCGTTGAATCATTCCCAGCAGGCCAGTCCTACAGAGACACACACATATGCAGAGTGCAAGCTGCTGCAGCCTGGTGACACTCCCTCCTCTCTGTCAGTTCTATCACTGGCAGACAAATCCTTAACCTCCCCATTACCACAATTAATGCTCGGGTGAGGCCACTCCCCCCAGTACAGCTCCAGTCACTGTGACAGGCCGCTGAAGCAAGGATGAACCAACCATTAATCACCAAACATGAATAATCAAACGTCTGCTCAGAGCCCAGGCCTGCAAAAAATGTCATCCCTTGCCAAAGCCGGAGAAGGATTTGGTTGGGAAATTACTCATTCACACTACAGAGAACAGAGAGCTCTTTCGTTATGTGCGCGCTCAGACTTGTGATTTCACCCCTCGTGGTCTAACATGGAGAGATGCTGTGGGTGGGTGGCCGGTCTACTAATAAACCATTTGTCCCTTAACCTTCACCTGCAGGATCCACCCCCTCATCAGCAAAATTAAACTAGGGATTGACCTTCATTCTAACAGTCAGATATGAGAGAGGCTCTGTTCCAAAACCTAGTGTGCTGCCTACGTAGGCAGTATTTCAAGATGAGAAATTAAAAAAACTTATATTTCATTCAATACTGAAAAATGCATTTATTTTATTAGGGTCTGTGGTCAACACAAGCTCAAGAAATTGTTATGTTTTATTCTACAACAGAAAATACACCAGAAACATAAAAATTATACAACAGAAAATACACCTCACTCATGATTTAAAAAAAAATCTTTTTTAGCTTTTAACTTGTCTGGAAAAAGGTGGCTGCTAACAAGTTGCTAAATGGGACTACAGAGCCCGTTGGGGACATTAAACATCATCACACCAAAGAGTAAAACTCATCTACATACTTTTTAATTTGTACATTTTAAATAAAGATTGAAAGAGTTGCTTGTGGTGCTGACGCTGCAGTCAAGTGACTGTGGTGCAGTTCGCTTATAGCCTCACTTTAGCTTTTTAATTTCGGCTAAACGTATTTAGGGTTTAATGTCTAATTTTTAAATGTTGTATTCATTTGCAAAGGTCTCTTGATGAACAAAACGTGTAAGAATCATACACTTTTGTTGGTCACTTATTTTCTGAAATAACACAAAACTGTTGAGGGAAGCAGAATGATGCAAACTTCTGGTTTGGCCTACAAAATTATGTTATCCCTAAAACTCTGCACTAAATTCTTTTGAAATTAATTGTTGAGTTTCTGCCTAAAGAGAGTGTTCCAAATTATGAGGTTCTACGACAACTACAATGCTGCTTGTATATGCAGCGAAGCAGCTCACTAGGGTTTTGGAACAAAGCTAGAGGAAGAAATGATTGGGTCTTGTTGTCCATGGATTTATATAAGGTTTGCAGCTTGAAAATCCTTCAGCAGAAGGTGATGTAACATTTGAGCACTCACTGGATTGAGACAAACTCTCCTGTTTGTGACAGGTCTTTGTTTGGGCTTTTGTTCTGGTTCAGTCAGGTGAGCCTATCTGTCATTCTCATAGCAGAAACATTAACACCACAAAACCCAGCTTCATGCTTCAGCGCAACAGTCCAAATAACCCACAGGGACTGAGGAAGAAGAGGATAAGCCCCTCGTGGACCACTGAATGTTGCATGGCATAAAAAACAGGCCAATAAAAGCATAATAAATTATGCATTCAGTATGCTTGACTGAGCATGATTATTAGAAATAGAGCTAATGGATTGATATTTTGAACAGGATGCAGCAGAGGTAAATCTAATATAGTCTTTATGTGAGATACTCACTGATCCTCCTCAAAAAGTAAATGTCAGTTTATTGGTGTGCAGCTAAAGTGCAGCTAAATCACCAAGATTTATTCAACCAATTCTACATTAAAACAGTCTCAGTGATTTATTACGATATTGTAGTGTTATATCATGCACATATATTTAAAAATATTATATATTGTATCAGCCAATATTGGATATTAATTAAGGTTGATATTATAATATTTCATTTATATGTAACACCGCAAGATAGTAACAATTCACTAACTATGATTGTCAACAGTATGCTTTCATGATGAATAGATATTGAAATTGATATGATAAGATGACAATTATTTTCATGTTATGAAAACTGATACCTGATAAATGACTAATATTATAAATGTACACTAATATGTAAAATTTTTTATTTGTATGCCTACCATTTATACAGTAAATATAGGCATCACAACATTACAATGTACAGTATTAAAGAATAACAAAAATGTAAAAAAAAAAAAAAAAAGGAAACACTTTATTTTAGGGTCTCTTACCTAGTTACTTATTAGCATGCATATTACCAGAATATTAGCCATTTATTAGTACTAATTAGGCATAAAATAATGCCTTATTCTACATTACCTTATTCTACATCCCTAATCCTACCCAATACCTAAACTTAACAACTACCTTACTAACTATTAATAAGCAGCAAATTAGGAATTTATTGAGGGAAAAGTCGTAGTTTATAGTGAATAAGTGTTCCCTATTCTAAAGTGTTACCAAAAATAACGAAATATTCCTTTTTGAAATAATTTCTACAAATAAACTAAACTCAATTTAGCATAAATGTACACAACTCATAGAAACAGCATCCTTAATAAATATTCCATCTTGGCTGATACAATATATTATATGTATTGACATATAGAGATATTGTGCAGCTCTGTGTTTTACTTAAAATTATTTAACAGTATTTTTTGTCTCATTTCCATAGTCTTTGAGAAAAATGTATTAAATAAACAACTTTGATCATCATGTATTTTCGGCAGTGATTTCATTGACAATGACAACACTGTACGCAATTAGTCAGTTCTCTTTAATTTCTTGCTCATAGACAGAAGTGGCATTGCTAAGTGTCACATGTTCTAAGTGTGCGCAGCATCAACAAAAACGACCACGCTACAGGCCTGTTTGTATGTCATACAACTAGCTTCTGGCATTACGGCCAGATGAATAGAGAACTTACACATGCTGAACAGAGTAAATAAGACCAGTCACCAGCCCATGTAATCGCTGCAGCTCTAGCTTGTGGCTTAGCCACTGAAGCGTGCAGACTGTTAAAACAAACACTCTAATGAGTATAGAGCTCCTCTGTCCTCTCGGCTTGCTCCCTGGCTTTCCTATTCAAACACGAGCAGAGCGCTGAATAAGCTACGCGCACATGAAACATGCACTTCATGCACTTCCATTCTGGTGCATGCTTTTGTCTGAAAGAAAATGGGAAAATGACTGCTGGAACAACAACATGTGACAGCTCAATCAAAGACTGCACACATACAAAATAGATTAGACAATAATTTTGGATTCACAGATAAAAGTGATGCTGAAATAAATTTTTTTCTATTCCACCTTAAAGAGATAGTCATGAAAATTCTCTCATAATTGATTTACAATCATGCTGTTCCAAACCTGTATGATGTTCTTTCTTCTGTGGGACATAAAAAGAGACATTTTAAGAATGTTTTAACTGTTTTTGTTCATGCAATAAAAGTCAGTAGGATCCAAAACGACTTTAGACCCCTTTAATGGTTATTTTATGGACAAAAAACACTGAGGCATTTTTCAAAATATATTTTGTGTAGAATGAAGTAAGTAATACAGGTTTGAAATAACCTGAAGGTGAGTAAATGTTGATAGAATCCTTACATTTCCCATCCTTGGCTTGCGCAACACAGCAATACTGGACTGACCAATGGAGTTTGGATTAGGATTATGCTTGTCTGAACAATGGAAGATGGGGGATTGTATGGGAAACATATTTGACAACAGTAATTGTTTAGTAACTTTTGGTCGTTTATGGTTGTTAGTGCCACAAAAATGCACATTTCACCTTTAAAGTCACCATGAAATTGACAATGCTTTTTTTTATTTTAAAGTGCACGTGCCCTTGCAATCTTCTAATCAAAAACTTATTTTCTTAAAAAAAATAAGCTCTCTGATGATAGACAATAATCCTCCCTTCCAGTAACCTGAGATTGCAGCAATTAGCAAACGACAATGACCCAACAATCCAATCAATTCCTGATTGACACAATCAAGTCCAGCCCTAGACTCTTTTCTCATTCAAGAAGACGTTTTATTTGGATATATGTCACAATAGAAAAGAAAATATGATTTGCAATTTCCGTTTCATGCCAACTTTAACACAATATTTCCAAGTTATTCTTCATTCTAACATCCTTAGCTCTATCATGACAACTCTCTGAAGATTTTAGCATGGTAATGAATATGACAATGTTTATGTATTTGGTCTTGGCAGAATATATCTGCTATGCTGCTGAATTGCTGTTGCTTTTGGTTATTGCTGTTGTTATAGATTATTGTTGCTGCTGCACTGCAAGTACATGAACTTGCTACTGCCAATACATATGCTGATACAGTGATGTGAGTATTTAAGACATACTGCTGCTGCACAAGCAGTATATATAATAACCCCTAGCAGATCTATACAGGTGGAGCTGGGCAAGGTGGAGGGTTTCAGAGGAACTCTTCAAAGCATGCTGCAAAATGCTCTAGTGAATGCTAACAAGCCATTTAAATGTAAAGCAGTAAGCTCATTGGCTGTGTATGCAACATGAACCAATCAGCTTGTGCCAAGTACTTTAACGCTGTTAATATCATCAGTTTGTGTTTGCGCCATTTAGAGTTTCATGACTTGGCTTTTATTTTGATTAGCATCCTTATTTGGACATCCAGAACATACCTGTCAACCAATCAGAGTTTAGGGATAAGCTTAGTGGGTTGAACAGCATTTTTATCAATATATCAAAGATTAGGTTATATTGCTTCAGGACCAACATAACACGTTCTACTGCAGTAAATCATGTTGTGTGGGGCAACTAACCACCAGTCAGTTTGAGATTACAGGTGACTAATTCTGACAGCTCTCACCCTACAGTAAACCGAACCTCTAATAGACTGTTTTGACAGGTGTAAGAGAAACAGGGGACTCAAAGAGCTGCTAACGGTCACATAAATATGATTTGGGCAGCAAGGAGCGGTGAGCTCTAACAGGGTGTGAATGTGCGACCCATGGTTGACCCCCTCTTTAGGAAATAGTGCTCAGCAGTGTTGTGGATTCAGCACACACATGCTTGAATGGTCCTGAGAGGCGGCTTGAACTGTCTGCAATGAGAGAGGTCAGGAAATGTCTCTGTCACGTTCAGTGACCACTTCATCTCCAGCCTCCCACTCAGAGCACAGATCAGAAAATCACTACTGCACTTCTCAGCATTAGACTATATTAATGCTTCCACAAGCCAGAATGGGCAAATGTTTGACATTTTTCAACCAAACAATCACATAAATTTTATTTCCACAAAATGGGCAAATAAATCCTCACATCTTACATTAATAACATAATTCTGGAACCAAACGAGTTCTGTTGAATCACCGAAAAGCATATGGCTTATAATGGTGGATATAAGTCTTTATAAGTCTGTAATATTTTGATGAATGCGGAGGATCGTAAACCTTTGGTAAATTATGCTACACATTATATTAGTTATAAAACATATGTGCATCATTTACAATGGTAACCACAGATACTGACAACATTATCTATCTATCTATCTATCAACCATTATATCTATCTATCTATCTATCTATCTATCTATCTATCTATCTATCTATCTGTCTGTCTGTCTGTCTGTCTGTCTGTCTGTCTGTCTGTCTGTCTACACTAAGTTGGGTTGATTAAATTTTTTTTATAAGTCGATTATGCTTACAAAAATACAATAAAAACAGTAACAATGCGAATTATTACAATTTAAAATAATTCTTTAAAATATTTTTTAAATATATTTTAAAGGGGTGGTTCATTGCGATTTCACTTTTTTAACGTTAGTGTGTAATGTTGCTGTTTGAGCATAAACAATATCTGCAAAGTTATGAAGCTGAAAGAGAAAACTAGAGGTGCACGTAAAAATCTATTCATATGTTAATCGCGATTCTGTCTTCTAACGATTCTAATGGATTCACAAGTTTCAAAATCAATGTTCTAAAGCAGTGGTTCTTAATACTGTTCCTCGCTTCCCCCTGCTCTTCACATGCTCTGCATCTCTCTCTCTCTCTCTCATTCAGCTCAGCTCCAACAATGAACTGTTCCAATTATACACTTATTTTCACAAAGCTATGAGAAGCGTTAAACATGGACACACGTGCAGTTGCCATACTGTATTAAAGCTTTAATCAGGATAAGACCGTATATTAAAAGTTAACATAAGCAGTAGCATTTACAAATAACAGCATATCTAAAAGTATGAGACAACAGCAAACAAAAAACATAGGCCTACCATTATAAGCCGTGCTTGCACAGGTTCTGCACGATCCTCTTCAATAATATCCTCTGCTTCTCAATCGGGCTCAAACTGATAAGCGATATTAACGACACCGTCGTTTACAATACAACCGGAGCACATGCCGCTGAGGTGAGGGGCGGGACATTTAGACGTGCACTAGAGACAGTTGAGCCAATCACAACACACTGGGCTAGCTAACCAATCAGAGCCCATCGCCTATTTCTGAGGGAGGGGCTTCATAAAAGAAGGAAATGATCAGCACGTTTCTCAGAGAAGGGACAGAGCTGTGTGGAATAAAGGTAAATTATGTGAAAAATAATGCGTTTTTAAAAAAACGAATCATTAACACATGTTAAACTGCACCCCATAAACACAATGAAGCCTAGAAAAAAAACAGTGCACCACCCCTTTAAAATTGTATTTATTCCTGCAATGGAACAGCTGAATTTTCTAGTTTTCAGTGTCTCATGACCCTTCAGAAATAATACTAATATGCTAATTTGGTGCATGAAAAATAATAATCAATGATGAAAACATTTGTGCTGATCAATATTTTTGAGATACTTTTTTCAGGGTTAGAAAGCTCAAAAGAAATGAAAAGAATACATTTGAAAAAGATTTAGAATTTACTGTCACTTTTCATTAGTTGAATGCATCCTTGCTAAAAGTATGAATTTTCTTTCTGAAATATTTATATATTTCAGAAAATGTTTATATATTTATATAAAAGTTTATATTGTGTCTTGTCTAGTTTAATTCCTTTAATTGTTAATGCTATGCCAATTCTGTCTAATGACACATTTGACAGATTTTTTTTATTGTAGTAACAATAATTAAAGCAACTATTTTGACAGAAATCGTGGCTACCATGGTAAAAGTGTAGTTTCACTTAATACACTTTAAAATGACACCCCAAACTAACCTCCATATTAAAATATTGTTTGTTGCCAATAAAATTATTCCATTACAATCATGGCTGTTGCTTGCATTGAAAGGAAGACAACGGTGTTAAATAAAGTATAAAAAAGGATAATAAGCATGCTTTAACATAAAATGATAACAAAACAACGAATAACAACACAACAGGAGAGACACACATGCACAAAAACACACACGCAAACACAATGTGATGCTTTGCAGGAATGAGCAAATTCTGGTCACCTATGAAGTATCCCTCCTCCTAGAAAAACCAACACAGATCTGAACATCTGCTCTTTCATGTAACTATGACTAATGTCTATCACTCTATTAATCTGATCAATCAAAAATGACTTCGGACTTGACCACAAATTAACGTTTCTGTGGATGAATGAAAGGCTACTGCTCTTCTTGTAAACAGAATGCGGAAATGTTGAAAGGAAATCCATTAAAAACATTTTCTGACATATTCTGTAAAGCAAAGCTTGTCTCAACACAGTCATGCTGCCCTAGCATATGATGTTGAGTAGAGAGGAGAACAGTGATTTTGTAGATGAGGAGTAGAAATGTAAATAAATGTTGGATTACTTTGTCATTCTTTGCTCGGCTTGATTTTGATTCCAGACAAGGAATTCAGGGTCGTACCTATCAGGAGACAGGCAGAGAGAGAGACAGGGTAGGTGTCTAGCACAAAGGGATTTGACATTTAAAAAAATAATGTATTTATGTTTAGCTGTCTTCTTGTGCTGCATGAACATATTACACACTTGCATTTGACTCTCAACATGCACTACAATGTTAATTTGTTGCTGGTTTTTATTAAAGAGGGGTCTCACATAATGAAAAAGATGTCCCATCCATATCACTCCAGTGTGAACTAGACATAAACTGTAATAGTTGATTTGCGGGTGAGATAAATTTTCACATTTCCAGTCAGTGCCACTACTGATTAATGATAAGAAGTCCTCTGCATTCTACTTTTAGAAAAAAAAACAGTACATTTCTCAAGACAATCATCTAGATCAGGAGGTTTCAAACTTGCACATATTTTACACACATATTTCTTGTATAATAGTACTAATATTTCTATACAAATATTTCAAACAGTATAAATGAGTCTTTACATGAAAATATACAGCCGCTTTATACTTTAAGAAGGAGATCATCATATTTACGGGTCCTTGGTGTCATTCAAAAAGTTTGAAAACCCCTAATCTATACATTCTTGTTTCTACATAGGGGGTACAAGGAGGTATAATTAATGTAGTGTTTTGTGTATATACAGTACAATATTTTGTTACAAATGACCTTTAAGTTGAAAAAAAAGGTGTTTTATGTATAATTTACAAGGATTTTGGTGATAAACTATGGCTGGTATTGTTGCCAGACCCACCCTTTAATATACCAAACACTATTAGTGAACCAAAGATAAAATACGACTTTCTTTGACATGTTCTGAAACAGAATGAAATTGTCTGTGCATATCTGTGCATTTGTTTGCAGCCAGTAAATGCAATGCATCACACATCATACCATCTCCACCATAGCCACTAGCAGTGAAAAGACATGGGAGAGAAACAAAAGCATGAGGAGTCAACAAAAGGGATGACAAGTAACCAAAAAAAAAACAAGGTCAAATCAGCAGAAAAAGCAAGCAAACAAAAAAAGATAAAGTGCTAAAGTACTTTAGCTCACAAGAGATGATCGTCAATGGCCTCTCAGCACATTCAATTAATGTCACATGATAAAACCAAAATATGCTTAATACTAGCATAACGACAGCGTAAACAAGGTGGAACTGACTACCTATATAATCCATAAAATCATGCGCTATCTTTCTTGAAGAATGTTTACAATTGTGACAAATGTGTAATATCGTTTTTGTGATTTTGTATGTATACACAGGCAAACTATAGTACTACAGGAAGTGACGTCGTGTGAAGTCTGATTCATGTTGTAGGAGAGAGTGAAGTAAGATGTGTCACCCCCTTAATCAAGAACACTGCACAATTTGTTTTTTTTTACAAGTGACCATATATTTAGAAAGAACCCATCATGCACAGCTGCTTGTGACTGAGAGATGCACATAAATATTGAGCATTTTCATTATCTACACTGATATACAATATATCTCATATTGGTGAATTCAAAACCATTCAAAACTCTGGGGTAAGATTTCTTTATTTTAATCAACAATGAAACAACAACAAACAAAAACCAGCAACGATGCATTAAATTGATCAAAAGAGGCTGTCTACACTGGATGCGGCGCGACAAGACAAATCCCCGAAAGTAAACTGCTGCCGCGTTCTATTTATGACGTACTAACTCAAAATTCAAATCATTTGCAACGGTCGCTTTGTCGCGTCCAGTGTTGACAGACTTTAGCTGTTGCGGAGCGACAAGGCACGACAATCCGGTGTAGACACGATGAAAGAATCCTGAAAAATATTGTACTCCTGTTTACGCAGCACTGTTTTCAACAGTGATAAGAAATGTTTCTGCTGAAAATCCTAAAAAATTATTTTTAAATTAAATAATATTTCACAACATATGAGCATAACAGACGTCTTTCAAAATCATTAAAAAGAATCTTACTTACCCCAAACTTTTGAATGGTACTGTATCTGTGGGGTAAAGTGCGTCTGATGCTTTGAGGTAAGTTGTGTCAGCTTACCAAATAATGAACTTTGCCTCCAAATGCAAGAAATATTATTCAGATTATAAAATTCAGAAAATTATTTAACTTCATTCAAATATGTAGTGACATCTGTCTAAGGTGGTTTACAAACAGCATTGGGCAAGTTACTCTGAAAATGTAATCAAATTACTGATGAATAATTACTCCTTTTAAATGTAATCACGTTACTGTTCTGATTACTTTATTTCAAAAGTAATTAGTAATTAGTTACATTACTAGTTACGTTACTTTTTTCTCCATGAAATTTATGAAATACCAGCATACACGCTCCCTATAAATATTTGTTATTAAAGCATCAACATTCACAGAACACTGTTATTTTTAACTAAAGCAAGTGGCTGCTGCGTGCATGGTTTGGATGGCAGAATGACAGCAAAGAGCACTGCATTTATAATCTCTAAAAGATATCTCAGCTCATCGCAATCTTACAAATCTCTGTTATAACACAATAAATATATGCATAATGAATCTTTCATAATGTCTACAATTCATATGTTATAATGAGAGGATTCGTCAGCACTGCATTGCTCAACGCTGCAAACACGTGTTATAGCCTAAATAGAAACTCTGCATAC
>NW_015505585.1:6622-48326 GCF_001515645.1 Sinocyclocheilus grahami | reverse complement strand
CAAAAAAAAAACAAGGTCAAATCAGCAGAAAAAGCAAGCAAACAAAAAAAGATAAAGTGCTAAAGTACTTTAGCTCACAAGAGATGATCGTCAATGGCCTCTCAGCACATTCAATTAATGTCACATGATAAAACCAAAATATGCTTAATACTAGCATAACGACAGCGTAAACAAGGTGGAACTGACTACCTATATAATCCATAAAATCATGCGCTATCTTTCTTGAAGAATGTTTACAATTGTGACAAATGTGTAATATCGTTTTTGTGATTTTGTATGTATACACAGGCAAACTATAGTACTACAGGAAGTGACGTCGTGTGAAGTCTGATTCATGTTGTAGGAGAGAGTGAAGTAAGATGTGTCACCCCCTTAATCAAGAACACTGCACAATTTGTTTTTTTTTACAAGTGACCATATATTTAGAAAGAACCCATCATGCACAGCTGCTTGTGACTGAGAGATGCACATAAATATTGAGCATTTTCATTATCTACACTGATATACAATATATCTCATATTGGTGAATTCAAAACCATTCAAAACTCTGGGGTAAGATTTCTTTATTTTAATCAACAATGAAACAACAACAAACAAAAACCAGCAACGATGCATTAAATTGATCAAAAGAGGCTGTCTACACTGGATGCGGCGCGACAAGACAAATCCCCGAAAGTAAACTGCTGCCGCGTTCTATTTATGACGTACTAACTCAAAATTCAAATCATTTGCAACGGTCGCTTTGTCGCGTCCAGTGTTGACAGACTTTAGCTGTTGCGGAGCGACAAGGCACGACAATCCGGTGTAGACACGATGAAAGAATCCTGAAAAATATTGTACTCCTGTTTACGCAGCACTGTTTTCAACAGTGATAAGAAATGTTTCTGCTGAAAATCCTAAAAAATTATTTTTAAATTAAATAATATTTCACAACATATGAGCATAACAGACGTCTTTCAAAATCATTAAAAAGAATCTTACTTACCCCAAACTTTTGAATGGTACTGTATCTGTGGGGTAAAGTGCGTCTGATGCTTTGAGGTAAGTTGTGTCAGCTTACCAAATAATGAACTTTGCCTCCAAATGCAAGAAATATTATTCAGATTATAAAATTCAGAAAATTATTTAACTTCATTCAAATATGTAGTGACATCTGTCTAAGGTGGTTTACAAACAGCATTGGGCAAGTTACTCTGAAAATGTAATCAAATTACTGATGAATAATTACTCCTTTTAAATGTAATCACGTTACTGTTCTGATTACTTTATTTCAAAAGTAATTAGTAATTAGTTACATTACTAGTTACGTTACTTTTTTCTCCATGAAATTTATGAAATACCAGCATACACGCTCCCTATAAATATTTGTTATTAAAGCATCAACATTCACAGAACACTGTTATTTTTAACTAAAGCAAGTGGCTGCTGCGTGCATGGTTTGGATGGCAGAATGCCAGCAAAGAGCACTGCATTTATAATCTCTAAAAGATATCTCAGCTCATCGCAATCTTACAAATCTCTGTTATAACACAATAAATATATGCATAATGAATCTTTCATAATGTCTACAATTCATATGTTATAATGAGAGGATTCGTCAGCACTGCATTGCTCAACGCTGCAAACACGTGTTATAGCCTAAATAGAAACTCTGCATACGCTTGCACCTGTTAATCTTTAGATTTTAGTTCATGTTGCTTTTGTGCAATAGATGAATAACAATTTATTTGTTTTAGATACTTCTATTTTGCGGGAGTCCCGTGAATCATTTTATTCTCCTGCATCCCGCGCACACACGATTGTCTATCCGCCCGCAGCAGCACTCGTCCATCTTGTCCCGCGCCGCGCTCTGTCGCGTCGGGTCTCGTGGGAGCAGGTTTTTAATCCACTGGCACTTGACTCGACAGTGCATGTGCTATATCCTTTTTACAATCTCTAGATTATAAACACTGCATTCTGTCAGCAATGTTTAATCTTTAGATTTTAGTTCATGTTGCTTTTGTGCAATAGATGAATAACAATTTATTTGTTTTAGATACTTCTATTTTGCGGGAGTCCCGTGAATCATTTTATTCTCCTGCATCCCGCGCACACACGATTGTCTATCCGCCCGCAGCAGCACTCGTCCATCTTGTCCCGCGCTGCGCTCTGTCGCGTCGGGTCTCGTGGGAGCAGGTTTTTAATCCACTGGCACTTGACTCGACAGTGCATGTGCTATGTCCTTTTTACAATCTCTAGATTATAAACACTGCATTCTGTCAGCAATGTAACGCGGCAGTAACGTATAGAGACCTCGGCTTGTAACTATACTCTAATTACTATTTTGAAAATTATAACGCGTTAAATTACTCAGTTACTAAAAAAGTTATAAAATTACAGTAATGCGTTACTAAGTAATGCGTTACTGCCCAACACTGTTTACAAATAACGTGCCGAAAAAATAAGACTTTGGAATTGGATTGTTTTTATTCATCAAGTTTTCGTTTTTGAGAAGTCATATTTCTATGACCCTGTGTTATACATGCTTTTCTTCTGTATTCAGTTGACACCAGATATCCTGAATTGTAATTAGCCATATTAGTTCTAATTTCTCCTTACCTAAGGACAAATAAAATTAAACAATGGCACAGCTTACCCCACTCTCCCCTACAGTGTCTTAATTGACAACTTGTGCATGTGAAGCTCTGTTTGATTAGTTAATCACACAGCCTGTCAGTTCGGCTCTAATTCTCACTAACTGGCTGAGATCTCCATACGCAGTTCCTTCAAGATGCCTTAGACAGTGGGAGAACTCACCTGGGGTCCTTCTGGATGCTGTCCACAGAGGGCGACCTGACCAGTGTTGCCTCCGGGGGCAGAGCAGGTCCCGATTTGCTGTAGGGTGAATCTGTGGAAGGGCAGAACTGTAGTGTACGGTAGGGGTTGGCATAGTCGGCGGTGGAGGCACCAGGGCCAGTGGCGTAGCCGCCACGGGGGAATGTTCCTGTGGCGTTCTGGCTTCCCGTACGCTGCAAGGGTATGGAGTCAACACCAGGAGAGGAAGGGGCTACAACAGGAGAGTAGGGACAGAGCAGAAAGTTCAGGACCTGGTCACAAAACTGGTTCACTGGATCTTTGGGTGCGGCAAAAGGTGAAAAACGTTACAAATTGACCAGGTATTAAAATCATAAGAAAGGAGAAGGAGGACAGGAGGAGTAAAACAGAACAGAAAGGATGTTAAGCCATCAAAATAACAAACTGACCCGTAATGATAGCTCTTCAGTAGGTGCTTTATTAGCTTGTCTGAGTGTCAATGCAAAACTGTTTTTTTTTCTCTCTGGTCTGCTTTTGTTCAGATTTGAATAGCTACCCAGAAACCACCACTGACGGCTGTTCATCCTGATGGCAGAGTTTTCCAGTTGACTGGAGCTTAGAGCTACGCTGGAAACACTCCCACTTTAAAGTCAACAAGAACATTTACTTTTTATTGCACAAGCCTGGTGTGCATGATTTTATTTTTTATTATTCCAAATAAAAAAAATTACACTTTTTAAAATGTTAATTTGTTTATTCTTTTATTTTTTATGCCATGTCAGCACTAAAGGCTATTTTCATAGCAAAACAGGATAGTTTAAAACACAATGCCTAGCAATAAACAAACACTTACAGCATACAAATTGGTATGAAATACTTTAATATGATAGAAATTAAGAAACTTTTTCTAATTGAACCTTTGTAAAAATGTCAAATAACCTTTTTTACATGATGTAACAATTCCCTATTAATTTTCAACACTTCCCTTTCAATCATATGATTCCATTTTGGTATGTAACACCCACTCTTTAGAATCCAATAAATTCCAAATCTGTACCCTATCCCAGTGTTAACTGGTGGGTCGCAAGACCGTTCTGAGTGGGTCGCGGAGTGTTCAGTCAAAGAAACATCAACAACAACAAAAAACTTAATTCTAAATATTTTTCTGATGCAAGACTTTTGTTTTGAAAAATGTGCGTGAAAGCTGTTGACACTTTTTTTGCAGTTTAAGTAAAGACTGCCTGAGAAAAACATGCTGTCCCGATTCAGTATCTGCAGTCAGATGAGATGTTGTCAGGCTTAATGTCAGTCTCATTATTCTATAGTTTTTTTTGTAACTTGCTATGAAATAAAAAGTCTCTCACCTCAGAAAAATGAACTATCCTGTCCTGTCAGACATTATACTGTGCTTGTAGCACGCACTCTTCAATTGCTCGCGCAAATGCGGCAGCGCACACTGTACATCATTTCACTAAAGCGCAAAAGAAACTAGGAGCATGCAACGTGTGAAATAAAAGTAAAGTACCAATAAATCACATAACTGGTACTTTGTGTGATAGCTGGGAAGGATTTGTATGAAGGTATATTTTTTTAAACAAATTATATATATATATATAAAGTGGGTCGAAAAGTCTCTCACCTCAGAAAAATGAACTATCCTGTCCTGTCAGACATTATACTGTGCTTGTAGCACGCACTCTTCAATTGCTCGCGCAAATGCGGCAGCGCTCACTGTACATCATTTCACTAAAGCGCAAAAGAAACTAGGAGCATGCAACGTGTGAAATAAAAGTAAAGTACCAATAAATCACATAACTGGTACTTTGTGTGTTAGCTGGGAAGGATTTGTATGAAGGTATATTTTTTTAAACAAATTATATATATATATATAAAGTGGGTCGCGGCTTGATGACCATGGGAAAATGTGGGTCTCATGGCCAAATCCGTTGAGAAGCACTGCCCTATCCCATATCATGATCCATAATTGGTTTGACAAAGAAATACATTAGGTTATGGAAGCAAAGTGAGTTGAGAACCGCATTTGATGCTGACTTTCAATAACTTTCAGGTGGACAAGTTTGGATGAAAATGTTTAAGGTATGTCGTTCTAAACCTGTATGACTTTCTTTCTTCAGTGGAACACAAAAGAAGATACGCTGGGGTCCAAAACAACATTGGACGACACTGAATTTTTGCAAAGAAAGACACTTTTCAAAATATTTCCTTATTGTTCCACAAAAGAAAGAAAGTCATACAGGTTAGGAAGGACATGAGTTTGAGTAAATGAGTAACTGATTTTTGACTGAATTGTCCTTTTAACCTACAGTACATACATGCTTTTATGGCTGTACAAGTAGAAACACTGAAAAGCACATCCATTAGCCTGCAAACATGTAATGTACGTATAGAGAAGCCTGTGCTTTTATATAGATTACACTTTTTTTATGCAAGACATTTTTTAAGGTGTCTAGACATGCCATAAAGCACCATAAATTAGTTGTAATGATATATTATATTCAGCTCAAAACAAAATGTGAATGGAAGTAAATTGACTTTAAAACCTTAAAAGCAAAAACTTAATACTATCTGATACAGTTAAAGTGATGATGTCTAGCTGCTCACTGCTATAAATTGGGCACTTTGGGAAAACATTTCTATTTTGAACAAAAAGAAAGCCGAAACAAGCCTTTTATTTCATAAATGCACCTGTACTAGAGCCATGATGTTCTAACGGAGAAGATTTTTGCTGTTGACGTTAAATTGTTAGAGAACCTGATGTCTGCTTATCTTACCCTGGCCTTGGTTGAAGTTCCTCAGGGGGGCTTTCTGATAGACTCTGTCCTCATAAATGGGGTCGATATGGTGCTCAGGAGACTGCAAGGGTCTTAGCTCCGAGCCCAGGTGACTGTGCTGACTGCTGTACGAACCCCTGGAACCTACATCATATACAAAGGCAGATTCTCAAGCGCCATTAACCAGAACAAAAATGCTATAAATATACTTGGAAACAACAGTGTCAAATTCCGATTCATCTGTCTGATGATATCAAACAACCGCTACAGTAAGTGTGACCAGTGCTTATGTGTTTTTAATGGTGATACTACCAAATGGAAACACTGTATCCCGCAAATCGCACTGACCTGCCAGACTGCCAGGTCTCTGGAGGGTGGCGTTGGCATACAGATCATGAGAGATCTTGTACTGATCGGTGGTGTGGAGCATACGTTTTGTGGGGGACAGAGTGGCGTAGCTTCCCACTGCAGTGCTGAACTGGTGTAGCGGAGACGAGCTGGAGGCATTGCCAGGTCCGGCCATGTGCAGTGGCGAAGAGGACGACCCTCCTCCCACTGCCATGTTGATGGGAGAGCTGGTACTGTAGGACTTGGCCAGCCGGCTCGGGGACTGCTTGGGTGACGACACCCGCGCCAAAGTGGCGTAGCTGGGCATGTCGGAGGCTGAGCCCAGCCTCTGCAGTTTGGATGGGGAGCCCAAAGCCTGCATGGAAAAGGGAGAGCTCACTCTCTGGGCTGGTAGAGTGGAGCAGGAATAGTTTACAGGGGCTGCTGGCTGATTGTCAGGCATGTGGAATGCACTGCCATGACCCTGGGCAAAGGAGTCTTGAGAATGGGCCCGGGCGGCTGTCTCTCTGGCAGCCAGCTGGACAACACGATTAGATGTCACCTGGAGGTAAGTGACATGTAAAGAGCTAAAATTTCACTCATCCAGGAGCTGTGAACTAAGTGATGGTGGTACATGATATTTTCATGGGAAAAAGGGGTGAATTCACTAAACACTTTTAGTAATTCAGTGCAGCAACAGTTCATAGTCCAGTTTAAATGCAAATGAGGATTTAAGTCATTGTCATTCTTTTCAGCACAAACAAGGCTCCTTACTATTTAATTTAGACTCAATAAAGATTGCACAATTATTGTTGCGCAACACTGTAGCCTAATTTGCATTTGCAAAAAATAACACGGCAAAATAGTAACAATGCAGTAACGATATCTATATATATATTTTTTTTTAGTTTTTGTTAAAAGTTGATGTTAAAATATGCATAGCCTGTACATTATATGTGGGGGAAAAAAACAACTTATTAATCTGTTGCATTGTTTTAGTTAAACTGTGGTATTATTTTTTACTGTAATAAACATTGTGGCCACAATTTAACTAAATTAAAACGAGGCAACAAAATAATAAAACATGGCCATGAATTAAGCTCCAACTTTGAATGCATCAACTTTTAACAAGAATTACAAAAACATTACAAAACACTGTCAATGCATTTTAGTATCTTACAGTGTTATGTATATATATATATATAAAATATTATTTAATATATCAATTGTTTGAATATTTGATCTGACAAACTTCTCAACTAAAATTAGATGCATTTTAGTCTGAGTATAATTGAATGAACACTGACTAAATTTACTGACAACATTTATAGATGATTTTAATAAGGCAAAAGCCACGACTGAAAAAAGAACATTGTTCTGGCACTAAAAACATTAAGGCAGTGCATGCACATGAACAGCGTTATTAGCGGACGCACTACTTAGTGAATTCCCCCCAGAGGGTTTTCTAAAAAAAAAAAACAGGGTATAATTCACACAGTTTAAGACAAGAGGGTCAAAATCTGAGTTTTTACAAAAAGATGAATCCCCACCTGATTATAGCTATGTAAGGCTCCTACCATCTGACCACTGTGAGGAGGCTGGGAGGCCGACAGGTCGCCGAGGGCCAGGGTCTGGTTGCTATGGTAACTGACTGGATAGGGAAAGGTGCCCTCTTGATTATTGAGCTGCAAAGCACTCTGAGAGAGGATGCCTGGTCCTGTGAAGGGGAAATTTGGGGAAAAGAAATACAAGACAAAACTGTTTAACTTTATGATTACGTATAACAATCACACGTTTATTTCCAACAGAGACATTGCATTGCAGTTGGTCTTTCATACTATCTATTTGCATATAGAATTGAAATTGGTCTTGTCATCTTTGCATATATTTAACAATGTGTAACTTCTTTTACAGTGACTGCTCATTCTTGTGTGCAGCCAAGTATGATGATTGCTATGACTATGTCAAAAGCGGCAAGATGCAGTATTACATTTACATAGAATCAAAGCCTAAAATCTAAACTTACATAAAACTTTGTTTCTTTTGCTGCCTTGCAAGCTCAGGTATTTCCTTCAGAAGATGCAAATCTTGTTACCCTCTCTTCTCTGTCCATATAATTCCCCTCACCTCATTTTTACCTTTGTAAAATTGGTTAATTGCTTTACCATTTCATCTCATATTCTGTCATTGTCTTCCAGCCTCCATCCACAGTTCTCTGTTTTACTTTCTTTTATACTGCTCATTATTTCAAGCCTCACAGTGAGTAGATGGACAGAACAGGCATGCATAATTAAACACTGCTGGAAGACACTCAATGAGCACACATTCAAGAAAATGGGGTCAGTATGAACAAAAATCGCAGTCCCTTCTCTTCACTCGGTCCCTCCTATGCTGACAGCAGTGATTCCCAGTCCTTTTTCGTCTTACAGTACGTCCCCCACAATCACATAAATAAGGTACAAGTATAGCTAGAAATGTACTCTTATTATACTGGATATCATTCAGAATGACCATAATACATTATTAAATTGGACACTATTACCATGACTCACTTTGAAACAAAAAAAATTAAGGTAACACTTTAGTATAGGAACCAGTTCTCACTAATAACTAGTTGCTTATTAGCATGCGTATTATTAACATATTGGCTGTTTACTAGTACATCTAAAACACATGTTCTGCATGACCATATTCTACATCCCTAATCCTACCCAATACCTAAACAACTACCTTACTAACTATTAATAAGCAGCAAATTAGGAGTTTATTGAGGCAAAAGGTGTAGTTAATGGTTTGTTAATAGCGAGAATTGGACCTTAAAATAAAGTGTGACCAAAATTGAATACTGTTGGGGAAAATACAACTGAAGCAGCTTTACCTACCAGCTCATGCAGTTTGAAAAACTATAGAAACTGGCTTTATAACGCCATTTAGTTTGATTGGCTGAGACATTTAATAGAATGAAAGTGTGAGTGAATCAAGTAAAACTGTTGGAGAAATATAGAGCATGTTATAACATATTAAACATTCTATTCTTTTCAAAGGAGGCCATAAGCATAAATTCAAAAACTTCACTGAGCGAGTGTCAAACCGACGGTGCATGACAGAAAAACAGAAATATTGATATACTGATGAAATATTCATTTTGTGTTCATATTCCTTTTAATAAAATATTTGTAGTTAAATGAAGCTTTTGATTATATTTATTGAAATTCTACATATACAGCATAGCATACATTCATATATTTATATTTTATTATCATATACTACCATTCAAAAGTTTAAGGTCATTTTTTGAAAGAAATCTTCAAGGATGCATTAAATTGATCAAAAGTGACAAAGACATTGTTACAAAAAAAAAAATCTATTTAAAATAAATGCTGTTCTTTTGAACTTTCTATTCAAAGAATCCTGAAAGAAGAAGCATAACAGTTTCTGCAAAAATACTCAACACTGATAATAAGAAATGTTTTAATGCATAAAAAAAATCATACCAACCCTTAACTTTTGAATTGTAAGTGTAGACTTTAAAATTCACATGTTTAATAGTAAACATGTTTTAATTAAATTAAATTAATTAATTAAAATTCATTAAAGTCATAATTTATGTTTTACAGGATTAACAGAGCAAAATCCAAATTTCTGTACCCCCGGAATGTGATGAAGTAATTCCTGTGATTTATACCCGTTTGGGAATCACTGCTATGTAGCATCACATATCACCTGTATGCACAGAGATGAGTTTGCATGCTGTTTAATCTCTGACAGCCAGCAAAGTCGATCATGATGATGTGTGGTTTGTGTTGTGTTAACCGAAGCTTATTGCCACACTGTCATGGCATGTTTCTCCTCTTCTGAGGATGTCTGACAGCACCTAAAGATGTTGCATCTTTTAAAGAGGTGCCAGTTTGAAATGGCCTGACAGAGCAATAATGTTTGTTTACAAAAGATCTACACGCCACAACATTCTATAAACAAAAATAGGCTGCAAATCTGAAGGTTAAAAGAAAACCAATAAAGGTTTGCAGTCTATGAAAAGATTTCCCATAAACTGACTATGTGACAGTATGACTTCAAAACCACTGAAGATGATAACTGGGTCATTTCAGATGACCCAGTAATATCAGAAACTGTCTGACTGCGGTTATTGAAAATGGCTGGAGTTTACTACTATAATCACTTTAGCCACTATCAGATTCAAAAAGAGGCACATTTACAGTAAGAGCTGAAAGTTTCATAAATCCATAATCAGACTTCTGATCCTTCTCCAGTCTCAACCCAAGCATTTTAGGCATCATAAGATGCCATTTGCTGCCATACAGAGTGGTTGTGCGGTGGACAATCTATGTCTAGGTGGCTGGTCACTTATCTGTTTGGGGACAGGGGTTTTATCTCCACACTCTATGACCTGCATTTTAGATCAGAACCGATAAATATTTCAGCTGAATTCTATTTATAACTCACAACTAGAGAAAGTGGCTGGAACCACTACAGCTGAGTAAATAAATACAAAATATACTTGATCTGTCTTGTAAGATAGTTCATTAAAAACCATTAAGTGTCCATGCATCCATGTACACTGATTTATTTAGCAGTTTGCTCAATATTTCATGTTCTTGACGATGCTTTAGTTTAAGTTTCCTGCGGTTAAGTTTGTTTAGTTACAGCTATGTCAAACTTTTTTTTTTCTCTAGGTTATCTGGAAACCTTTTATTTGTACACTGTATATCTCAACCTCCTTAAATGCTAAGAAACTGAGCCTTTGAAAATATATCAACTGTTCAGAGTATTCATATTTAATCTGTTCAGATGAGGTAGGCCTGATACTCTCAGCAGGGTGAATAGGCTTTTTGACATACACTATTTGAACATTTGTTGCCTCCTTGAATTTGTTACCCCAAAAACTAAATTCAGAAATAACCTGTAATTCATGCATTAAACTGCTAACATGAATAATAAGGCAGGCAGGGAGGCTCACTCATGAATTTCAGAAAGCTGGAGGATATACTCATGTGCTCTACAGAACAACACCTGCAAGGTCATTTTAACGCATTTCTGTCAAAGAACACTGTAGAATGTAAATTATAGCACCCCCGACTATCAATCATTTCATCTTAAGATCACAACTCTGCAGGATCGGAACATTTAGAAGTCATTAGCATTGTTCAGCCTCAGTAATTTCTTAATTGTGTTAAACTTCCAGTATTTAAAAGTGCTCCTTACTTTCGCCTGCAGTGAATTCCTGTGAATCCAGAATACCAGATTCTTGAAGAGATCGGATGCAGGAATCTACAAGTTCCAGGCCTGTGGTGAGCTCCTCCTCTATATCCTTCTGTCCATCTGTGAACAAAGACATGAAAGGTAACTTCATCGAGCAGACTAATAAAAACACCTACCAATAAAACAGTTTCAATATGCCGGTAATTACTCAGCAAGCACTTAATGTTAAACATTAAGCGCTTGTTGAGTAACTACCGTAACTAAAGTATGAATGTTTTACATTAAGAGCTTAATTTGTTTTACATGTTACATTTTGATTGCTGTTAGGTTACATTGCAATAACACTGCACTTTGCAAAAACATTCTAGAAATAACACCTATTATTTAAAATTGTAAGATGTAACAATAATGCTCAGTTTACATATTAAAATCACATTTGTACTATGCAAATAAAACCAGACCAATTATGCAACATTTTAAATTTAAAATAACAATCTGTACTTCTGAATTAGATAGTTCAAAAACACATAGGGACAATACTTTTATTTACAGAAAGTAGGTTTGTGTCCAAAAAACAACCATATGCTGGTTATTCAGATTCATATAGGCTAGTTTGTGACATAATTTAATAAAGGAATATCAAAAAAGACAGTGGAGTCTCATATTTGATCTTTAAATGTTTCTGCAGCATTGTAACAATTTTTTTGTAAACAAAAAGTGGACGTACTTTTTGCACACAACACTGGACGTATTAAGTATCCACAAAACCAGTCATAAGGGTCAATTTTTTGAAATTGAGATTTATACATCATCTGAAAACTAAGAATAAATAAGCTTTCCATTGATGTATGGTTTGTTAGGATAGGACAATATTTGGTCGAGATACAACTATTTGAAAATCTGGAATCCGAGGGTGCAAAAAAATCTAAATAGAGAATATTGCCTTTAAATTTGTCCAAATGAAGTTCTTAATGCATATTACTAATCAAAAATTAAGTTTTGATATGTACGGTAGGAAAGTTACAAAATATCTTCATGGAACATGATCTTTACTTAATATCCTAATGATTTTTGGCATAAAAGAAAAATCTATCATTTTGACCCATACTGTCACATTTCACACACACGAGGAACACAGGCGCGAGGAGACACGGAGTAAAGTAAATCAAAAGGGTTTATTAAACAAAGGCTGGGGATCACAAGACTCGACACATCAGGATGACGTCCAACGGCTGACAAATAACAAGAACACACTTTAAATACACAGGAACTGATGAAGGGAAGACGAGGGACACCTGGATCTAATGACAATCAACATTGGAAACACCTGGGAACAATGAACTCAAAACAGGAGACACTGAAACTGGGTAACAGAGCACATGGGGAGCAAAGACACACACAAAACCTGGCCCAGAGTCTGACACATACAATGTTTTTTTGGCTATTGCTAAAAATATACCCAAGAAACTTAAGGCTGGTTTTGTGGTCCAGGGTCACAAATGGTATCACAACCTTATCACAATGTTTTTACAATGTAGTTTTGGTATTTGGGTAGCTACGTATTTTGATTAAGGCGAAATCATTTTGAAGTACAAAACCCACCACTGAGGAATCTACTACAGAAATTTAATTTGAACTAGCCAGGAATGCGAATGAGATGCTTAATCTGGTCTTGTTTTGATGCTTCATCAAGAGTCCAGTATTTTAAAGAGTGTGGCGTGACTGCAAGCTCATGAATCATTTATGCCCCGCACTGCTCCTGCTCTTCAATCTCAGCCTCTCCTCAATGTTTTATGCTCTGGAATGCAAAGGTTGTCATCTTTGGCTAACATTTTGCTGTAGCACAATTAATAAAGTCAAAAGTCAACATGTTTCACTTTGACATGCACGGTGTACCACGTGGGCTGCTAGATGATTACAACTGTCAAAATGCATTGGAAAAGGTGCTCTTCATGCAGCATTCACCTTCTTGTAAGGTTTAAATTCATGGATTTCAAAACAACGGGCTGAAGAAAATTCTAATTTCAGCAAGAAAACTGTCCAGTTACCTTGGTTGTTCCAGCGAAACTTTTCATCTGCAGAACTGTAAGATAAAGGATAGAGCAGATTTAGATGCATCATCAACACAAACACTGAAGTGAACTCAATCTTTTACCTGATGCTACAATCCTATGCCTGCAACTGACCATTTATATCTTCAATACATGGTCAGAAGTGTGTGGGCACCATATTGTATGTGCTTGTTGAATATTTAATTTCAAAATCATGGGCAATAAAGGCAAAATATGTAAGATTTTTTTATTAAAATATCCAAAAAACACTAGAACAGTTTTATATATTTTGCTGACTTGTGTACTTACATTATCCCAAATGTTTTGAAGAATGTTTAAATCCAGAGAAATAAGCAATTTGACCACACAGAGTAGCATTATAACAGAATGTTCAAATGTATCTAGTATGATAAAACAGCGCTGCTTACTTCCGCTGCTTTCCGGTAGGAGCGGAAGCGGTCGACTGTGGCATAATAAAAGCTCTGCTGCTTTCGAGCCGTGTGTCGCGCTCGTTCAGCGGCCTCGTTTTGCTTCAACGGCTTTCCACCTCACTCTGCTTCATACTACGCGACGTTAATAAATCTTTAATACATTAGCTCATCCATGAACATGATTTCTGCCCGAGTCCCATCGAATTGCATCGGCTGTGGGGATGAAGACATAACTCCCATGATTCCACACTCAGTCACGGCATCATCTAACTACGCCTTTGTTTATTTGTTTGTTTTGAATACGCGCCCTCTAGTGGCAAAAAATTACATATTGTGCCTTTAACAGGGAGCTGGTCTCCTGTACAAGCTTCCAATTTTCTGGTAAAGCAGACACAAGAGCATCAGTGAGGTCAGGCATGATGGGCTCTAACTCGTGATTCATCCTAAATTTGTTCAATGGTTAAGACTCAGTGATCCATTTACTCATGCTTTGTGCACAGGAGCATGTAACAGTGGAACAGAAAAGGGCCTTATTTTACTGTAAATGTTTGTCTATGGAAATTGTACAGCTGTATGCTTGATTTTATGCACCTGTTATTAGGGTGTAAGTTAAAGAGCCAAATCTTCGAATTAAATGTGGGCGTCCACATACAGTACGCTATTGTTTTTTTTTTAAGAAATTAATATTTTTATTTAGCAAGGATGAATTAAATGTATTAAAAGTAACAATAAAGACCTTTATAACTTTCTATTTTTAAATAAATGCTGTACTTTTAAACTTTATATTCATCAAAGAATCCTGAAAAATGTATCATGGTTTCCACAAAAATATTAAGCATCACAACTGTTTTCAATATTGATAATAAAAAGAAATAACAAGGATGTTAGAATGATATCTGATGGATCATATGACACTGGAGACTGGAGTAATGGCTGGCGAAAATTCAGCTTTGCCATTACAAGAATAAATTACATTTTAAAATATATTTATAAAAATATATATTTCACAATGTTACTTTTTTTTAATAAATTGAATGTTTATTGGTTTGAACAAGAATAACATACAAAAAGAACACAAGTCAAAATTACAAGGGGAAAAAAGGAAAATAAATCCCAATATTACTGTTTTTACTGTATTTTTTGATTACATAAATGAAGCCTTAATAAGCATAAGAGACTTCTTTCAAAAAAAATTGTTAAAAAATCTTACCGACAAACACATTTTTAAACAGTAGTGTACTTTTGGCCATGTGGTGTTGCTAAATACTTCAGCTGCCATAAACTGTTTAAGTAACTGTTTACCCATCAAGTTCATAAACCTATTTGTGCACTTTCTGAATCACATAACTCACTGATCAATGAAGTATCATCTATGTTTTAGAACACACAAACAGTGGCTATGATGGTAATGGATTCGGTGGAAATGAAGGCTTGAGGAAGAACGCAGAGCCAGAAACCCTTAATCAATGACTGGCTTTGCCACCGCAAGGTAAAAAGCGACCTGTCTTACCCATAGCGTTATCGGGAGGCTAAACGCTCACCCATTGTCCTTGGAGCCTTACAGCAGCTGCTAAATCACACTATTGATTTTCTTCCGGCGAGTGTGTAAGGATTCATTTTGTGAGGCTGTCTATGTTTGTGCAGGGGGTGACGAATCACAGAAAAAAACAAAATGCCACATGTTAATAGGGCCACGGCGTTGTTCTCCTAAAACCCATTCATCACAGATTCTTCCACGAACAATGCCTAGACAAAGACAGGCTCCCGGTGAGTGAGCAACAGTGATGAGCCACAAGGCATTTTTACCCCAACCTCCGTTTTAATGAGGCCACGGCGTTGTTCTCCTAAAACCCATTCATCACAGATTCTTCCGCGAACAATGCCTAGACAAAGACAGGCTCCCGGTGAGTGAGCAACAGTGATGAGCCACAAGGCATTTTTACCCCAACCTCCGTTTTAATGAGTCGACCTGCCTTCAAACAAGCATAATAGCTCCCTAAAAGACAATTACTGGCTAAATATGTCAGGTAATTACAAACAAATAAATAAATAAGTCCTCTAAGGTAGATAAACACATATTCAGTTGTGAGATATGATTATGATGGCCTACAACATAAAATAAATAAATAAAACAACAACTAATTGTTCCTATTGGCTGGAAATTGTCGTTCAATTTCCAGGACACTATAAGACTGACAATCGTGATATCGCTCTCGAAGACATCTCACTAGATAACATCACATTGATAGTACAAAATGAGTCTGTCTTCATGGAGATCATTAAAGCCTTTTAGGATGAAGATATTTTTCTCTCCCAAGATAATTAACTTGAGAATAATGACATGACAGATGAGGCAATCACAACTGTGGGTCATTGTGTGGTCAGTAGTTAATCACTGTTCTTTATGTGCTCCATTTCCATATTGACTCAACATATTAGCTGAAACACTTAGAGCAATGTGATTTGGGCCATTACAATTACCACACTGATTTAGTGTTCTTTGCCTCCATTCTGACTTATTTTAATCGTCTACATATTGTTCTACAATTATTCACAAGATCACGGCCATGGTCAAATAAACAACAAACAAAGGGGTGTGAACTGCAAACAAATGCAACGCTAACACTGGTAAATTAATGAATTATATCACCTGACAGTGGCACCTGTTGAATTGTTAAGAGTACCATTAATGGTGCTCAAAGGTGATATTTCCTAACTGTTAAGTTTAGGTGATACTTAAACGCCGGCTCCCTATAAAAGACAATTACTGGCTAAATATGTCAGGTAATTACAAACAAATAAATAAATAAGTCCTCTAAGGTAGATAAACACATATTCAGTTGTGAGATATGATTATGATGGCCTACAACATAAAATAAATAAATAAAACAACAACTAATTGTTCCTATTGGCTGGAAATTGTCGTTCAATTTCCAGGACACTATAAGACTGACAATCGTGATATCGCTCTCGAAGACATCTCACTAGATAACATCACATTGATAGTACAAAATGAGTCTGTCTTCATGGAGATCATTAAAGCCTTTTAGGATGAAGATATTTTTCTCTCCCAAGATAATTAACTTGAGAATAATGACATGACAGATGAGGCAATCACAGCTGTGGGTCATTGTGTGGTCAGTAGTTAATCACTGTTCTTTATGTGCTCCATTTCCATATTGACTCAACATATTAGCTGAAACACTTAGAGCAATGTGATTTGGGCCATTACAATTACCACACTGATTTAGTGTTCTTTGCCTCCATTCTGACTTATTTTAATCGTCTACATATTGTTCTACAATTATTCACAAGATCACGGCCATGGTCAAATAAAGAACAAACAAAGGGGTGTGAACTGCAAACAAATGCAATGCTAACACTGGTAAATTAATGAATTATATCACCTGACAGTGGCACCTGTTGAATTGTTAAGAGTACCATTAATGGTGCTCAAAGGTGATATTTCCTAACTGTTAAGTTTAGGTGATACTTAAACGCCACCTTAATTTTAGCTAATTATTTTTCTTTTGTTGTTTGCAGTAAGACAAATTCTTATATAGCTTCTACACAAAATCAGTTTATTCAACACATCAATTCAATGTGGTTTCACTCATTGTTGAACACTCAAGCATTCCCTGTTGACATTTCTGGACCAGGTCAATGTGGCATTAAAATATAAAAATCAATGGACAGCACATAAGCAATGCTATATTAACCAATCTGCATCAACTTTAAATTTATAAATCCATTCTAAAGAATTTTTAAATGTCCAATAGGTAAATTATTAACTGCCTTAAATACATTTATATATACATTTAACTTTATTAAAATAAATAATTTTTGAAAAAAATCTACCTTGCTGTCTGTCTGTACGTCTACAGTATTTATCTATAAAAATATATTAGAATAAATATAGAGCTATATAAAAATTAAAAACAGGTAAAGAATGTATTATTATAAATAACTGATACATAATTGAATACATTTTTATTTTAAAGGGGTCATATGATGCGATTTCAATTTTTCCTTTCTCTTTGGAGTGTTACAAGCTCTTGGTGCATAAAGAAGATCCGTAAAGTTGCAAATACTAAAGTTTCAAATCCAAAGAGACATTCAAAATAATGTTCTTTTTAGCAACATCATATGACCCCTTTAATTCCATCAAATGTATGTGTATTATAATGTCAAATGTCAAATCATATACTGCATTAAATATATTTACACATTTAAGAGCATTAAATTAATTACACTTTTTTTATTAATATTGAAACATTTATATTTTTCTCAGTCTGTCTATCAAATATAGTGTAAATAAAAATCTAGACATATTTGTATGTTTTTCATTTTATTAAGTCTCTTACGCATTAACACATTAAATGTGCATGTGTGAGTGTGTGTATATTATATATATATATATATATATATATATATATACACACACACACACACAATCTTAAATCAAAAGATTAAACTTTAAATCCATCTTGTGGACCAGCATTACAAAACCTATAGCTGCCTAAACTGCAGTAATACAAAAAGGTTTTTTGTGTATGTTTGTTACAGCCTGTTTGCCTTGGATTGTCATGGGAGAAAGAAAGCCGAGATTTTGGTGTGAATGAGTGAAAGTATGCTATGAAAAGCTGGAACAAAGCTGTGAGCGGCTTTTGTTCACTGCTAATGTATGTGAAAAGAGTGAAAGAGGGAGGGAGAGGAGGAGGCCGGCCCCAAACCGCTGGGGGTCAATTAGTGCCTCCCAATTGACAAACAGAAAGATAGACACATGCCATCAAGACAGAGAGGCTGCCTGCTATTTCAAGCTATATACCTATAATATATAGAGTAGAAGGAATTTAAATGGAAAATAAACAGAACTTAAAAAGCAGAATGTCACCTCAAATAGATTTGTGTTGAAATTCAGATTATAAACACAAATCTAACTGGTGATTTTCACATGTGTTTGATCGAGGGGGTCGGGCTAACTACTTTCCCATGTCTTTAGTGTGTTGTATAAGCCATGCTGTCTGACAGAGCATGTGAAAGGGCTTCATGTGATTGTATTGTGTGCGGAGCAAAGGCATTCGTCCGTAAGAGCCGGGCCACCCATCATTAAACTCCAGATGAGTGGAACTAAAATAGTCCTTGTTAGTCCTGGTACTGTATGTGAGATATAACATATAGAGCAATGTATCATGTAACTTTTCAGCTTGACTGATAGACATAATCTATTGAATCAATTAGGGTTCCAAGATTAAAGAGACAGTTCACCCAAAAATGAAAAGAATCTGTAAATTGTAAATTCTGACTTACTTTCTTCAGTGAAACACAAACTGTGATTTTTAAAAGATTATCTTGCCCACGTCTTTCTTTATAATGAATGAGAATGAGAGCTGTTTAGCTCTAAAGTGACTAAAAAGTACTATCAAAGTATCATAAAAGTACCATATTCCAAGTCTTCTGAAACCATACGATATCTTTCTGTGAGGAATAGACTGAAATTTAAGTCATTTTGCCAATAGAAGCACTCCTACACTCTATAAAAAGTCAGTTTAGCAAGGACAAGAGAAAAGCAGAAACAGTCCTGTGTGGGCTTTTGGACTCTTCATGAGTTGATATACGATACACTACAAATCAAAAGAGATGTAACACAGTCCTCAGAGAGGAATACATTTCAATCCCAGTGCAAGAGAACATCCCGTAATGAGAGAGCCCCTCTTGAAGTGCTGAATCATGACTGACTATCTCACAGCAGAATTGTGTCAGTGGATAAGAAGGCAATGGCTGGTGTAGCACAGATGCTGTACAGCTGCTCTGTGATGGCAAACACTCTTTTACAGTGTATTACTATGAATGGCATGAAGGTAAAATACTCTCACTACAAATCACAGCAACATAAACACGAGTCCCCAGACACCTCTGCAGCCCAGGCTGGCACAAAATGGCTCTCGTCTGGAAACTGCCTCATGAAAATGTATAGTACTTTTAATATAGTCACACTAGATGTGATACAAAACTGTAGTACTTATATGAAATACCATGGTCTATATGTGTGTGTGAGTGTGTGTGTGTGTGTGTGTATATTTATACAAGGTCACTGTATTTCCACTTGTAGTATTTCAAAAGGAGTTTCCAGACTAATTTGAATTAAAGGGGTCACATGATGCGATTTAAATTTTTCCTTTCTCTTTGGAGTGTTACAAGCTCTTGGTGCATAAAGAAAATCTGTAAAGTTGCAAAGACTAAAGTCTCAAATCTAAAGAGATATTCTTTATAAAAGTTAAGAGTAAATCACGCCTACCTAAAACGGCTCATTCTAACACACCCCCACATGTTTACGTCACGATGTGGGAAGATTTGTATAACGCCGCCCAAATGTTCACGCAAAGAAAGAAGGTGTAACTTTTATTCTCGCTGTAGTATTGTTGTTGCTGCAGCCGCCATGTCGTGAAGATGCTGTGTTACGCAAAGCGTAAAAAGACAGTATAAGTTATTATAATCCGTAATTATGTCCCCACTGGATGCAACAAATACCTCGTTCATAATGGGTTTCAATGTTTTTGTCTCGTCGCTCCGGCCAGGACACGGCATCACAGTATGGTAAGGGGTGTAACATTTCCGTCACATGCTTGAGGTATTCGGCCAATCACAACGCACTGGATAGCTGGCCAATCACAGCACACCTCGCTTTTTAGAACGATGAGCTTTGTAAAAATGGATGCATTTCAGAAAGGCGGGGCATAGAGGAGAAACAATAATGTACAGTATGTGGAAAATAATGTGTTTTTTGAACCTTAAACCGCATAAACACATATCGTTACACCAAATACACAAAATAATGTTATTTTTAGCAACATCATATGAACCCTTTAAAAAATAAATTAAACATGCTTTATTCTCAGTGCTAAAAAATAAACATTGATTTAACCCCAGTGTGCTGCCATGAGGCTAAGACAACAGCAGTCAGCTGAGCAATTACAGGATCAATCACACATTTCCTATTGCGAGTGTACTTTCTAAAAGGACGCAACATTATTTTGAGAGCATCTGAGGATGTGGTGGGTCATTAGGCTGACAGCGAGAGTGATGTCACATGTAGAGAGCTCAGTGGATGAGATCAACACTATGCTAGGCTGTCTTAGTTAAGCTAGGCAGAGGTGTGCTGGCTTTGTCACAAGGCAGATCAAGTATGTGTCGCTGTCTTCCTCTGGCAATGACAGGCAGGAAATATAGTCAAAAGACAATTTCCTCTGTGTAAAAATACACTAGAACCACATTAAGACCTAAAACATTAAATGATAAAACAAGATTTAGGTGATAAAAATACTATAATACATTACATATATAACTACTATTTAAACATCTTTTCAGAAATGTCAATAACAATTCAGCTATATCCGAATCAAAATCTGTTATACACGATTATAAATCTCTTCCAAAGAGTCATTTTCATTCAGCAGAGCCTAGTTATCGAAAGCTACTTTCAATATAATAACTGCAGGTTTGCCCCCAGTAATTGAGATGCATCTCAGTCACCAAACTGGGTTTAAGTCTACACGGTTAGGCTGAAATCAAGCAGTCCGGGCTTATAACTGAAGTTGGGTAGCAGAAGAAGCTTTCATCGCTCCTTAAGCCTGACAGATTGCTTGCTAAATCAATACGCTCTGTATTCCCCGTACTGTATAGGGAGACACTTAGTGTGAGTCAGCCAGTGCAGCAGACACCCTTAATATGCTTAATATCCTGTAAGAATGGAGAGGGATTGTCTGAGCACAGACACCTTGGGTGCACAGGCAGATGGGAAGGTTTCTTACTGCCATTGTCCTTAACCCTACCCCAGTTCTAGATGGGTTCAACTGGATGAATTTCAATGGGTATGTGTTGAAAACAATAGAAGAACCTAAAAGAGGATATTTTCAAGAACTGTTTTTGTACATATAATGAAACAACATTGGAACCCACTGACTTTCATTGTATGGACAAAGACAAATACAGTCGTGGCCTAATGGTTAGAGAGTCAGACTTGTAACCCGACGGTTGTGGGTTTGAGTCTCAAATCTGGCAGGAACTGTCGTGGGGGGAGTGAATAACCAGCGCTCTCTTCCACCCTCAATGCCACGACTGAGGTGAGACCCTTAAGCAAGGCACAGAACCCCCAACTGCTCCCAGGGCGCCGCAGCAATATGGCTGCCCACTGCTCCAGGTGTGTTATATTTCCAACACAATAGATCATTCACTTTTAGCGACACTCCCCGGATATTTGAATTATGAACCGCCGCAATACGTACCTGAAGCAACGTAAAAAAAACACAGCAATACGTACCTATATCAACGTAAAAAAAAAAGTGCCAGGGTCACATATTGAACCCTTGTTTTAGCACTACTCACTGGACATTTCACTTCGAAACTGCCGCAAAACATGCAGTAAGGTACGTAATAACGGTGTTGCAGAAATGTATTTAGAGGCACGTATTTCAAATGAGCCTGGGTTGCAATTTTCAGTTTTTGTTTAACTATAACTAAATATGCTGCATTGTTTTTGCACCCAAAACACTGAAGGAATGTTGCAAATCAGATAACGATACAAAGAGGACCAAAAATGTTGCAATAATGCACACTTTCTGTTCTTGATGATGGTTGGTTTAAGTGACGTGACGTGACGTGTGGCCAAGTATGGTGTCCCATACTCAGAATTTGTGCTCTACATTTAACCCAACCAAGTGCACACACACACAGCAGTTAGTAGGGAACACACACACACACACACACCATGAACACACACCCTGAGCAGTGGGCAGCCATTTTTGCTGTGGCGCCCGGGGAGCAATTGGGAGTTTGGTGCCTTGCTCAAGGGCACCTCAGTCATGGGTATTGAAGGTGGAAGAGTGCGCTGTACATTCACTCCCCCCCACCTATAGGTAGCCAATAGGTAAAAGATTCCAGAATACTACCACACTCTGACATACTTTACCAAGACCATGTTCCAGGCACCTGAATTGGTCTTTGCCAATTCCATAATGCTTAAAGTGCACTTTTCTACACTGCATGTTTGACTTCATTTACATATCCACAGCACGCTGCTATTTCAGCTCACTTAAAGCCTAGTTAAAGTAGATTGCTGGTGGTTAGTGAAAACAAAGCAGATTTTTACAATGAAATATCGCACACAAAACTGTTCAGTGAATTTGGCCCACCATCTTTCTTTCTATAAATGTATCCTCTTCACCTAAAGGGTAAAAAGAAATATAATGCATTTCCATACAGTCTCAATGGACATGTCTTTCAATGTTTTCTTTCCTTTTCATGTGCAATTTCAAACAAAGTGGGTATTTGATACTAGATGCACATTCATGCATTTCCTTTTTACATTTAGGCAAATGCTTTTATTCAAAGCAGATTACAATGCAATCAAGTAACACACTTTATATACATGATGTAGCTAGCATCATAACTCTACCAACTTAGCTGCAGGGACAGACAAAAAGCTTGTTGCTGCGCACAGCAAATGCTGAAATAATGTACATACTTTACAAACAGGATACTAATAATAGTATTTTCCCGTTGCCTACTGTATGGACAGAAGCTCTCACTTCTCTTCATACTACAGTGAGATTAGAGCATTAGAGCTGTCAAGCACATTGTCTCCTCAATACAACTTATTTACACCACATGCCAACAAAGCATTATCGCTCTTCGAGGCACACATTGTAGACGCGTACACAGTGCCAGCGCAGTCCAAGCTCACAGGAGACTGGTGGACTAATCTGGCAGAAAAACAGTCAAACAGCTTTGGCTTAATACTCCCTCGCTGTGCTCGACAGACTGCATTTAGTGAGACAACTCCACGCTACAGGATAGGGCTCAACAGTCTACTATCGAGTCAAAGGCCTCACTCAGAGCAGCAGATGTTTGACGCTGTGCCGAGGTTCGGACCGATGGACGTCCTGCTCGAGGCAATAAGACAACTTCACTTGGCATTTCCATTGTGACTGCAGAGGCATTTTGCACATCGGCTAATCAGAGATTTGTTTTTGCTGAGTATCAGACAGTTGAAGAACAGCTGAAGAACTAGGCCAGTATTATGTTTGTTCAAAATGGAGTGCTATTTGAAAAGACCCATGTTTCATTAAACAAGTGGGTCACAGGCTGAAAGTGCTCACTTTAGCCCACAGTGCTCCTCCTGATGCTGTGACTTTCAGCTTGCTGTCTTATAAAAAATAAACAAATAATAGTCAGTGAAGTGTTTTGTATCAGTATTGTTTTGCAATTGAAATTGAACACCAGCTAGTAACCTAGTAACATCATCACAGAAAAATATATGACTGTTGCAGACAACAGCAGAAAAATAACTAAGGTATAGAAAGTCCACAAAGTAAAATAACCCTGAATTGTGAGACCAATCAAGATCCATGCAAACCCTGATTAGATACCGGAGCACCGTGTTATTTGACTAGCAGCTTCTATTAAGGCCTTGAGCAGCTTGATTGTCTGTAAGCTGTATTTGTCTTGAGGAGAGATCTGATCTAACTCTTTAAGACTACACATACCAACAGTCGGAAATAAATGAAAGAACAATCAAAAGATCAAGCTTGAGTAAAAATTTAAAAGACAGGTTCAATCAGCAACAACGCTGTGGTTGATGACATCATTAAAAATGTATTACTTTAACCAATAACAATCTAAAAGCACAATAGTACTGTTCAAAATTGTGCAGTCAGGCTTTAAAGAAATTTGATTAAAGATAATTTATTAGTATATATTGCATAATATATGAATACTATATACATATAAATATTATAAAATAGAAAAGTTATTTTAAATTCTAATAATATTTCACAATACTACTGTTTGTACTAGGGCTGTTAAAATGGCTGAAAACTAAATTTGAATTGTGTACTTAAATATTATCAAAATTCGAATTATATTCGAATTTAAAATGCATAATTTCAGTTACGGTGAAGAAAAGCTTCACAAGAGGGCGCATCGAGCAAAATATTACTAATGCACATTTATTCAAAGCATAAGATTACATGACTATCTGTGAAAAAAAGTGCATAATGTTTAAAATAATGTTTATAAACCAATTATAATTAAGTTGCTTAAACAACTATAAAAAAACAGCATCATGTTTTCCTCCAAAAGGCGGAAAGTCAATCAAACAGAGTACATTTTTCATTTAAAAACATGTGATGCAGTGATATGGGGAAAAACCCGCCATAAAGTCTCGATATATGTTTTTTTCAAAGTTAAACTTGTATTCATTTTACATGGCTTTCTAAACATGCGGCTCCTTTGTGCGACATGCGAGTGCAATATTTCCGCAATATTTTTAATGAACAATGCAGCAGCGCCGCATCTAGTGGCTTCAACTGGATAGGCTAATAAAAACATTATAATGCAATAACACTTACATCGTCATCGCATCTCGTGCGCCACTGATAAGGCTGCCTGCCTCCTTAACGCACAACTAAAATTTGAATGCAACGTTTTCGCATTCAAATGTGGATTTTTATTTTAAATTCGACGAATATTTTAAATTCGAAAAAATTGACAGCCATAGTTTGTACTGAATTTTTAATAATATAAATGCAGCCTTTGAACATGAGCGACTTCTTTCTAAAACTTGCAAAATCTTGCCAACCCAAAATATTTTGAACGGTAGTGTATATTTATAAGTCATGTCATGGGCTTAGGAGCAGTGGCGGCTCGTCGGGAGAGGCAGGCATAATTTTGAGGTGAAAATGGGAGGAGGACGATTTCATGTTAATAAAATTCACAATTCATTTCAGTTCATGTCTCAGAATGTGTATTTTTTGTTTGTAATTTCACAGTTGTAATATCATAACGTGAAAGCGCCGCTTTTCTATCGCGGATGTGCTGAATCTGCTGATGTAATTACAACCGCTAATGATAGAGAAGGGTAGGGGGAGGCAGGGGGAGCGCGGAGCTCTCGTGCCTCCGTTGGTAAAAAATTAGCCAATCAGCATCGAGTGTTCACTTTCAGCGCTGAGGAGTGTTGAGAAAAGAACCCTCTCAAGGTAGGCTAGCCTCCCTTCTGATATCAACCAATCATCACAGAGAGTAGCGATATTGAATATTTGATTGCCAACAGATTTACCAAGCTGTCATTCAAACAGTACAAATTTAGGGAAAACAGCCTAAGCTGGATATAGGCTACAGCAGTTGGCTTAATTAAATGGCGCAACAGGCAGCTCTCTTTTAACACAGACTTTTAAGAAGGGATGGATGTTTACTTCAAGTGATAGGCCAGGTAAGTGAAGTTATATTATCTTGCTGTATGCATGTCCTTTTATTTACATTTTCTGACTAAAAGCAACCAAAAGGCCATTTTAAAGTGGTTAAGCAAATAATATAATAATAATAATCGGCAGGGATCCCAGACGTTACAATAACCAATAACGTTACAATTAGTGTGCCTCCTCTATTTTAAAACCCACGAACCACCACTGCTTAGGAGCAAAAGCATTTGATGACCTGACATCCAGATCATCACTGCCTGTGCTGTCTCCGCTCCACTTTACTCTAATTAAATATTCTATGCGTCTAACCATGTCCGTTGGCAGCTCTCGTCTAATGTGGGAGAGAAGCGCCTGAACTGCTGCATGAAAAAAAAAAACAGGGTTTGGGGGAACTTGCAAAAATGACTTGTGATAGACCAGGAAATACAAAATAGCTACGGAAATATGAGTATGTAGAGCAGTAAATTTACACATTTTCTATTTTATAATAATTTCTCAAGGTCGCTTACACGTGCTGCACTACAATATGAGGGGGTCCAGGGGTCCCCCTGGTTGAGGTCTCCAGTGCTCTGCTCACACTGATGGTATTGATACTAAAACCAATTATGCATAACTTTAAACCTGACATCATCCTGCACAACAGAATCTCTCTGACAAAGCAAGCAATGTGGGAGTCTTATTGACTGAACAGCTGAAGGACATTTGATATATTGAGTTTTCAGGCTAGATGAATAAACACACAAAATATGCTTTGCAGCAACAACAAGAGGACAATACAATGGAGCCATTCAATTCAATTTGAACATTGAGTGTAAACAGTGATTAGAAGCACTTATCAGCCTCTGAAAGGTCAAACTGATTGCATATATAACCCATAAAGTCTGTTTTATTATAGTATCGGTGTGATTTTAATTACAGGCTGAATTCAAAGCTTGTGACAACTTAACCCTTTGTTTACTTTGCAGTAGGGAAATAATTTAGTATTTAGATCTGAGTCTCCTGTGAATGTGGTTACACTAAAATATTCATGATGGAGTATGCCGGGAAGGGACATCAAAAGGATTTCGCGGAGGAGACTAAAAAACATGCGTTTAATGACATTTGATGGCTTAATGACAAGTTGGATGGTGAAGATCAAGGAGAGATTGAAGGGTGTGAAAAACATCTTTAGTTTTAGCTGGTGTGGTGCTAAGTGGTGATGCTAAGTGGTGATGGTGTTGTGAGACAGATTGAGTTAAGGCAGAGGTGTCGCTCCACCAGACCCACCTGATGCTGCTTATGCTTCCAGTCTCAGATCCCAGCTTGCATCTCTCCAGCTGAGTGGCAACAATCTGCCTCTCAGCCTCCAACTCTCTCGTCAGTCGCTCAAATTGCAGCTCCTGCAAACATAAAGCAGACAGAGCATATGTGTAAAGCCCTAAAGGAATTATGGAATTGATTCTGTCTATAACATGTACTACACGTGCACTTACACATGCTCCAGTAACTACTACGCAGAGCATGTGTGTGTGTGTGTGGGATGTACAGACACTGTGAGGCTGTGCAGCCACTCAGGGCTTTTCTTTACATATCGATAAAATGCACTTGCATTTTCTTTCTTAAAAAATGATCATAAATCTAGTCTCAGGTCAATAACTTTATTAGGAACTGCCATTTAAACATGGTCAAACTGTAAGAATGGCTGTCAGACCCTTGCTGATGTAAGTGGGCGCACAAACCATCTATTAAAGCAAACATCTGTCACGACTTGTGTGTTTTAAGACATTTACTTTTTATTTTTTCTTCTCCAGAAATCTACATGGCAAAATATATGCGGAAGGCTACTTGTAGTATACCTTCAAAACAAATATATTACGAACAAAATCTTGATGTGTCATCTTTTGTGACAGGTAGAGTTTTACAGGGAGATGGAAACTAGCTTTTTATGATGCTGCAAGGAGAAAACAGGTAAATACTAGTTATATAATTTTTTTATTATTATTATTATTATGTTTGGCAATGAAGCTGTATTTTTGCATCCTTTTTTATGAATAAATAATAATAATATACACTACTGTTTAAAAAGTTGAGGTTCGTGTGATTTTTAAAAGAAAGTCTCTTCTGCTCACCAAGGCTTCTTTTATTTGACCAAAACTACAGTAAAAACAGTAATATTGTGAAATAATATTACATTTTCAAAAAATAAATAAAATAAAATTTAAATGTAATGTATTCCTGTGATGGCAAAGTTGAATATTCAGCAGTCATTACTTCAGATCATTCAGAAATCATTCTAATGTGCTGATTTGGTGCTCAAAAGATTTTTCTGATTATTTTCAGTGTTGAAAACAATTGTGCTGCCTAATATTTTTGTGGAAACCATGATACATTTTTCAGGATTCTTTGTTGAATAAGAATATCAAAATAATTTTTTAAAATAGAAATATTTTGTAATATTGTAAACATCTTTACTAGCACAATTTACCGCTTCCTTGCTGAATAAAAGTTTTAGTATCTTACTGACCCCAAACTTTTAAACGGTGGTGCATATATATATACTTAATTTTGGGCCCTGGCCATAATGAATCAGCTATCTGCAAAGTACAATGATTAAAAACTGAAAGAGTACATTCTTTTCAACTTCTCCACAGTTTCTCCAGACATCCAAAGGCATTATTCTGAACTTTGATAGTCACTGGACCATTCCAGCACTATACACCCCTCCCACTCCTCTCTTAATTAGATATGCGCTGCTTAACATTTAATGACAAACTTGTCAATGCTAAATCAGAGATAAAATCCCAGAGCTCCTGTTTAAAGTAATCACTGTGAAAATCCAGTCAGAAACACTGCACTATGTGCCTGCGCCCGGGGCTACGACAGCCAATGCGACATTGCCACTTCTTTTGTGACAAGGCTGAAATGAGTTCACTCAGCCACAAGGTCAAAGACCCTCTTCCCCAGAGCGGTTAATGCTAAGAGGGCTCCAGAACGCATCACCTGCTATTTTGGGCACAAACCCAGATGAAGGCTACAAAAATATGTTGAAGAGCGCTCTATGAGCCATGACAACTAAAAGCGCTAACTGCAGCATTCAAACACTTTTCAACAATCATTATACAAGTCTAGAGTCTCACTTAATGACTTTATGGCAGACGCATTTCTGTGCATTTGCAACAAACAGGCAAGCTGCTTAGCTCTGCAACTGAAAAAGCATCAGCAATTACAATACAAACAAGCATCATCTCTGACCTTTCTTATTGCACATCAATATGTTCAAGATGGAGCCGCAAACAGAGAACAACAACTGATTAGACTCTAACAATCTAACCATCAACAACAACAAAACTACTCCAGCTTTTAGTCCCACACTAAAACACCTGTTGCCTTCACAAATAAAATAACACCGCTCTTACCGGCACATGTACCATACTCCAGAGGCAATCCGCGCTGAGAAAGAGCCATGTCTGCGCATCACTATCCCACTAGACTTCATTCATCTCCACTTATCAGGAGAGTAAAGTCATTAGAAAAACTACAAGAGTGGTAGTGACTGCCTTCCAGCGGGAAAGCAAAAAGTGGAGTGCAGTCAGGCACAAAGGTCGTCATGGCAACAGTGAATTTAGAGCCCCTTTGGCATTATTTATGCAACACTGCATCACAAAGGGTCCCTCCCACCAGCCAGCCAGCCAAATACCACTGCCCTCCAGTCACTCTTCCGACTCCTCCTAAACTCTTCCCTTCTTTCTGACGCCATCTGTGCTTCACTCTGAAGAGGAGAAGGGGGGAGATGCGGAGTCTCGTTGAAAGGATCGCAGAGCGGCAGAGAGAAAGAGGTATTTTTTGAGGGTCCAGGCAGCAAAAAAAGTACCGTTCCACTGTGCAATGCTAAGCTTTGTGCTTCCTCTAGGGATCCTAACAGGCTGGTCTGCATCAGTAGCCTGCAATGGACAGGCTCTCTGAGCGGGGAGTAGCCTCCACTTGTCACAAAAGTTGGTTAAATATAGCAGTCCACACAGACAGAAAAGCACTCGGCTAGGACAGCAGACATGTCACCTGGACCAAAAATGGTGATTCTTTAACATTCAAAGCATTGTTTTTTCTGCATCTATACTACAATATAAAAAATATTTTTCGAAGAGAAAACAGAGATTATTGGAGTTTGTAGTTTGTAAATATTATTTCACTCTTTCTACTTGAAAATTTCACATCTAATTCAATGCGTTACTTGCTGTTTCTTTGTAATTAATTGTACAATTTCTGAGTAAAAATTGTTTGTATGCCAATTTTAGTCTATTTAATCTGATAAGAACTCATAAAATGTGTTTTGCATGGTCAGCAGTGTGAAAAGAATGTGAAACAGTGTATTCCCATTATCTTACATAATAACTCCAGAAAAGGCCGTTAAACCTATTTGTTTAGAAAATAAATCGCCATGGGACTGAGAAATTGATTTGACTGCTTCAAGAGCCCAATGTGGTCTTCTGGCCTAAATGCCTAATTGTGCCCTGTGGACAAAGACTGACATTTAAGTTTCTTCATTGGTCCATTTGATTGCCAAATGTCACTTTGGGTTTGCCTCACGAGTTCCTTTAAGGATTTAACCCAATTTCTATAATTTCACGGAGTTAAATGAGTCCAGAGCCAATCCACAGCCTGACCACACCGACTGAGAGCCATACAAAACAGTGTTAAACAGACAGGAATGACTCGGATGAACTAATTTGGTCTGTAAAATGTAAAGAGAAAATTGCATGTATTCCTGGTTGAAAATTACATCATCCAAAGGACCTCAGGATAAGCGTCAAATAAACTTGAACAGCCTTTTTGTAGATAATTTTGTCAAAACAGCCTCAACTTTTATGAATATTGTAAGTAATTAAAGAACTGCTTCATTTGATTGAGTATGTGACATGAATTATAATGTGATTAAAAACATTTAAATGACTTCACTTCTGGCTAAAGCAAATCACTCCTAACGGACAAAGATATAATGAGCTGATTAACATGCTTTCCTTGAAATAAAAAATACTAAAATTGCAGAGTTAGAATTAAATGGAAATAAATATTTGACCTTGCTGTCCTACCCCTTACAAAAACTGGCACTTTCCCCAAAAAAATCCTTGCCATGATCATAATAAAACTACATATGCCAGTGGCTTTTTATGAATAATTAATGTGTCATTTTAAAAACACTAAGATAAATTTCTTTAATTAACACCAAATTAAAGGGACAAAAAAGCTGATCTTCTGAAAATTCTGAAAAGAACACCTGTACTTTATACATTAATAAGACTACTATAATCACTATGTCAGCATAATCTGAGAAAGTGATACTCAAAGGCAAATAATAAAAGTGTTAATTATATAGAAGAAATCACACTAAGCAACATTTTACTGCAAATACAGTATTTACTAGTTCTTCCCATACAGTGAGAGCACTGCACATATGTCCAGGTTGTTAAACATGCTCTCCCTGACCATCGCATGTGATTCTGATTAGCACAAGTGAAACAGGAGAATTTTAATGCGAGAGAGTCATACACATGAGAGACTGTGTTCTGCTTGCACGTGTAACCTTGAAAACTGCAAACAAAGCACACATACAAGAGACCAGGACATTTTGCTGACATTTTGGTACATTGTACTTATACATAGCAGAGGGGAGATGGTTTTTCACTGCTACAGAGCATCCTTTGTCATCAAAATCTACACTGGTTTTAGATCTGAAGTTCAGATTATTCTGTGAATTTTGCCTCATAACTTCTGTGATAAACCCCTACTAAAAGCCTCTCAAATGGGAGATTGCCATCTAGTGGAGGAGAAAACAAGCCTAGTGATTTATCATCATATGTGTGAGCAGACAAGCAGTGGCAAAATTATAAACATGTATTTTCAGTTAACGACTTTTCAGTTAGTTTTAAGGTCTTATTTTTCCTGTTCCTAAAGATTGGCAAAATTCACTTTTAGCACATGTAAAATGTACAATGTTTATTTTTCGGGAAATAGACCAAAAATAATGATGACTCATCTTGTACTACACATGTTTGTCCACTAAAATGCTCTCTATAGTGAGAACACCCTGCTTGCTAACACAACCTGACTAGCAGTAGCAAGCAAGATCTATAATATTTGGAGAAAGCTATTTATTAGCATTTCCATTGACCTCATTGTCTAAATATATGCAAAATAAATGTATTCAGTCACTATATGCAACTCATTTTGAATGGCCATTGATGGAGAATTATGCTTTTTAGAGCCAAATGGTGTAGTTACAGCATCTACCAGCAGGGGCTAAAATAGCATGCCTTGATAGCAAGCAGCAAATCATGGTTCATGGCAGTGATATACCCCAGCAAACACGTTAATGTGGGGCCCAAATGGGTTTCACATGGGCTACAGGGGTACAGAGTGGGCATGGGCATAAAATGGGCATCTTATCTGGGGCCCACTTGGGTAACCCAGCTAGGACCCACATGGGTGAACCCAGGTGGGCTCCCCATGTGGTTCCTAGTTGGGTAATTAATGGGAAATTTGTGCATGGGCTCAAAATGGGCTACACATGGGACCCTATTTGTTTTATCAAATATACAAGTGCAAACATAATTAATCCCATATAGGGTGATTACATGGATACATATAGTGCACATATGTGTCTTTAAAATAATTTTTTATGTCCAGGTTGTTAAACATGCTCTCCCTGACCATCGCATGTGATTCTGATTAGCACAAGTGAAACAGGAGAATTTTAATGCGAGAGAGTCATACACATGAGAGACTGTGTTCTGCTTGCACGTGTAACCTTGAAAACTGCAAACAAAGCACACATACAAGAGACCAGGACATTTTGCTGACATTTTGGTACATTGTACTTATACATAGCAGAGGGGAGATGGTTTTTCACTGCTACAGAGCATCCTTTGTCATCAAAATCTACACTGGTTTTAGATCTGAAGTTCAGATTATTCTGTGAATTTTGCCTCATAACTTCTGTGATAAACCCCTACTAAAAGCCTCTCAAATGGGAGATTGCCATCTAGTGGAGGAGAAAACAAGCCTAGTGATTTATCATCATATGTGTGAGCAGACAAGCAGTGGCAAAATTATAAACATGTATTTTCAGTTAACGACTTTTCAGTTAGTTTTAAGGTCTTATTTTTCCTGTTCCTAAAGATTGGCAAAATTCACTTTTAGCACATGTAAAATGTACAATGTTTATTTTTCAGGAAATAGACCAAAAATAATGATGACTCATCTTGTACTACACATGTTTGTCCACTAAAATGCTCTCTATAGTGAGAACACCCTGCTTGCTAACACAACCTGACTAGCAGTAGCAAGCAAGATCTATAATAAAGCTATTTAGCTATTTATTAGCATTTCCATTGACCTCATTGTCTAAATATATGCAAAATAAATGTATTCAGTCACTATCATTTTGAATTTTTGAATGGCCATTGATGGAGAATTATGCTTTTTAGAGCCAAATGGTGTAGTTACAGCATCTACCAGCAGGGGCTAAAATAGCATGCCTTGATAGCAAGCAGCAAATCATGGTTCATGGCAGTGATATACCCCAGCAAACACGTTAATGTGGGGCCCAAATGGGTTTCACATGGGCTACAGGGGTACAGAGTGGGCATGGGCATAAAATGGGCATCTTATCTGGGGCCCACTTGGGTAACCCAGCTAGGACCCACATGGGTGAACCCAGGTGGGCTCCCCATGTGGTTCCTAGTTGGGTAATTAATGGGAAATTTGTGCATGGGCTCAAAATGGGCTACACATGGGACCCTATTTGTTTTATCAAATATACAAGTGCAAACATAATTAATCCCATATAGGGTGATTACATGGATACATATAGTGCACATATGTGTCTTTAAAATTATTTTTGTTGTTGTTTTGACTCTTGGATTACTTAATCAACATCTAAAAATTCCAACACTCCTGCATTTGTACACAATTTTCCACTGACATTTAGCAAAAAAAAAATGCAGCCACTTTAATTGTGCTGACAACTTTCTCGCTAGATCCCATCCCCCCACCACCTCTCCCTCTCTCTTGTTCGAGATGTTTCGGCACTTCACAGAACGATCGGCGTATGACCCAGCATGCGCTGAATCACGCCGGCGCAATTATTCACTGACCGCTTTGCTGTAATTTTCGGGAGGAGAGGAGACGTTTGCCATCAGTGTATCCAAGGTAAGAATTACAATTTTAAAACTTAAAATGTTGAGCATGTAAATACATTGTTTACAAACCATAATGATAACCGAAACATAGTTTGGCTTTTTGTCACGTTAAAATTTAGACATCATACACAGCTCGCGCCATATTTTCCTCTTATTTCTGGCGCCAATGTCTAAACGATAATGCTGTATGTCTTTGTGTTCCCTACGCCCTCTAAAAGTTAAAGACATTAAAAAAGCTCATATTTAAACTGCAAAGTTTGGCACCGGGCTGTGTGCTCACGATACAGGAAGATTACAACGATGAGGTCAAATGGCTTATATAGCAGAGAAGCTAGTGTAAGATAATCTAGTGTAAATAAGGTAACTTAGCCTGAGACAGATGTCAATTTGAAGAGTAAACAATAAGGCTGTTGTACTTTTAACAATACATAAAATACAATAATATTATAACAATACTTAATATTATCATGCAAACAGGAGTTTCTGCCTTATATAAATCTGCATCAGTTTGCATTTGGGTGTCATTATAAATCATACAAATTGTTATGACTGTATAAATGTTTTTGCTTAAATTAGAATTTAAATTTTTTTAATTAATAAGCATTTTTTTCTTACAGAAAGTAATTGGACGGTCTCGGATGTTGATGCAATGGAGCAGCAATTAAAAAAAAGACCCTACCTTCCAGAAAGTTGTAAATGTACAAGTTGTAATGGTCATGTTCAAATTATTCCAATGAAACCTTGCTTAATAAAGCAAGCAGAATACAAGTTCTGAAGTTGTTACAAGAAATAAAGTTTTTCCGGAGCTTAAAATGAACTTTTTTTAGATAGTTTTTTATAAAGTTGTAAATGTACAAGTTAAAATAGTCATGTTTAAATGTTTCCAAATAAACTTTGCTTAGAAGCTTGAAGTACTGGTTTCTGTTTATTGAATGCCTTTACAATTTTAGTGGATTTAATGTAATGTTTGGGTTTAGGGGTTTAACGTAAAATAAGGTAACCCAAACAGACAAATATATTAGCCCATATGTATACCTGTTGTGGCCCATAAGAGACCTACATAAGACCTAGTTGGGTCCCATCTCTAACCCATGTGGGCAGGCTCATGTAGGCACCAAATGGGAGCTACCTGGTTAACCCATATGGGCCCTATATGGAGCCAATCAAGGGCCCATCTGTGCAAACCCATGTGGGGTCACCATGGAAACTGAGGACAAAATTAGCTGGGTCCCAGTTGGGTAGCCCAGGTGGGCCCCAGATATCAGCCCAGTTGCAACCCCTATGGGCCCCACATAGGTGTGTTGGCTTGGACACTACCATTCGAAAGTTTGGGGTCAGTAAGATTACTTATAACTAACCAACTAAATGAATGAGCAAGGGCACATTAAATTGATCAAAACTTAAGTCATTAAAGACAGAAAAGACATTTATAATTTTACAAAAGATTTCTATTTTAAAAACCCGATAATAAAATAATAATAAAAATGTGCACTATAAATGAGTACCAAATCAACATAATAGAATGATTTCTGAAGGATCATGCGACACTCCAGACTGGAGTAATGACTAATTCAGCTTTGCCATAACAGGAATAAATTACATTTAAAAATACATTAAAATAGAAAACATTTTTTTAAAAATCACAATATTACTGTTTTTACTGTATTTATGATCAAACAATGCAGCCCTGGTGAGATTAGAGACATTCAAAATCTTGCCAAACTTTCTAACGGTAGTGTAACTAACGCTCTTCAATATGACCCACCCAATCATCCTGTTTCAGTGGAAAGTACACCAACTTAGAAAAGAAAATCACACAATTTTTCATGTTTTTTAATCTCCTCTCAGAGAGAAACACTGTATGCGACATGGACTCTGTCCACCAGTACCCTCCAGTGAAAAGCATAAAAAAAAAGATGGCAGACAGTTTTTCTCGCTCTGATAGGAGAGCTATTAGACTGGCCCACAGCAGCCTATGGCTGTGGCCTAATTTAACACTCCCCGTGTAGATTTCCAACCCTAAAAGCATGTCGCTTTTTTCTGTCCCATGGTTAAAAGCAGGAGTGCGAGCTAAACGCTAGCAGGAAGCGAAGGGCTTGTCACGGTCCATTTTTTATCTACACATGGTCTTGACTCAAAAATGGCCTCCAAGAAATCATTCTAATATGCTGATTTGGTGCTCAAGAGACATTTTTTATTATTATCAATGTTGAAAACAGTTGTGCTGCTTAAGGTTTTTGTGTAAACCATGATACATTTTTTTCAGGATTATTTGATGAATAGAAAGTTCAAAAGAAAAGCACTTATACTTGAATTTGTTTTTGCAAGTGTCTACTGTCACTTTTGATCAATTTAATGTCTCCTTGCTGATTAAAAGTATTAATTTCTTTTTAAAAAACTAAAAAAACAACCCCAATTGTTTAACTGTAGCATATATGCATATATATTTGCTAGCCCATCAATATGTTAGGCCCAAACTTTCAGTTTCAAAGAGAAATGCATCAAGTTGATTTTGTGGGTTTTTAAAACCTTAGATTTCAAGTAATGAAATCCTACTATAATGCTCTGGTCCTCTCAGATCACTCTCTTCATTCTCAGCTTTCTCCTTTGCAATTGCTTCCCCTCTTCAAAAGCAAACACCCAAATTTAAAGCTTCCCCAGAGAACAGTCTGCACACAGCAGGAGCAGACAGAAAATGGCTGCTCACGTGTGAATGTGTACCTATGAGCACCAGCACACACTGCCTTTTTACACAACCACCCACATCAGGCACAACTGTGAACACTTCTGTTCTGTAAAGAAGAGCGAACATACAATCAAAAAAAGGGAACAGTAAGAACTGTGAAAACAAATGCTACAGATGCTAGTCGTAGGTGAAATAGGAACTGATAAATAAGTATTGATAAATGCTCAATTTATTCATCAGTTTTGGTGACCTGATGCAGACGCTTTTCATTTATAGGTCAAACTGATGACTTACTACCAATGAGATCATGCAAAACAGACCAGAACATCAACTAATTCCAGTCTCAGCTGTTGGTGCATGTGGTTCAGATGGATTACACTTTTTTGACAATAATCTTATTCATCCATCTGCCTCTGATTAATAGTATCCTGACATCATAAATAAATCATGATTAAAAAAGAAACAAAAAAACACAAAATATCATTGCATGGATGGCCTGAAGACCTGTGTTGCATGCCAGTGCTTTGTTGAAAATAAAATAATAATAATAATAATAAATTAAATATTTCCTATGTGTTTTATGCCTTGCAATGGCACAAACATTTGGTGTGAAATATTCACATTGTTACACTGTGTTACAAATTATCAAGCGTTACTAAGTTTCAGCATTGGTTTTGCACTGTGTGCCATCCTTTTCAAGCTTGGTCTGTGAATTAATTAGCTTTGCAAAATTTTGGTTTATGATTTTAAAACTGTCAATGAGTTACAATATAGTCAAATCCAGCTATTATTACAGATGAAAAACCTAGTCATTTTCGTTTGTTTTTGTGAATAAAAATGTAATACAAAATGATCATGTGACACTGAAGACTGGGGTAATGACTGGTTAAAAATGAAGCTTTGACATCACAGGAATTAGCTACATTTTAAAATATATACCTCAAACTTGTTAAAAATAGTGTGTATAAAATACACTGCAGTTCCAGCAAGCCTTTTCATGTTTTACTATGAGAAATTCTCTGCATATAATAATCACTAAATAGAATCTGAATGTTCAATATTCGTAAACACCACTTCACCACTGACCTGCCCTGCCAACATTTTCAAAGAAAAAAGTATATATCTCCATTTTATGCCATTATACAGAATAATTATGTAATATTCATGTAATTTTGATCATAATCAGCTTGCATGGCATTAGGGATATGCCTTTATCAAATTTTCATTTTGCGATTAATTGCTAATGCTTTTATCACGGTATACGGTATTATCACGATGTTGAAATTTAGTTTTAAAAAAGTGTTGTCATAACACAGTATAACAGGTTTAATAATTTTTTTCTTATAACAAAATAACAGAACATTTAAATACAATTTTTTTTATACAGAAAAATGTATAAAGTAAAAAAATGTACACAGATTAAAGTGCAAAAGAACTATAAATATCAATAGGCATCACTTTACAATAAGACCTCATTAGTTAACCTTAGTTAATGCATTAACATTCACAATGAGCAAAAGCTACATTTGCTACAGAAGTTAATCTTTTTAAAAATTTCATGTTAGCTCATTAAATAATACAGTTGCAACTTTTGATTTTAACAACAACGTGTTATTAAATATTGGAATTACCTAAGATTAATGAATGTTAGAAGAATTTTTCATTGGCAGTTTATGTTAACTGAATTAACTAATGTTAACTAATGAAGCCCTAATGTAAAGTGTGACCGAACAATAACGATAAAATTTTTTTCAAACAATATCTAGGGCATGTTGTAGTCCAGATTAAAACGTAAAAAAAAGTCTGAAAATAAATAGCCTATTAAGTCTAAATATTTAAGTATTTGGCGCTGTGATGAACGCCATAGCGAAATACAAAAATCTGAAAGGCTATCTAAATCATTTAAATACGTTTTAGAAAGTAGCAGCTGCTTTATTTATGGGGTTTCCAGGGTAACGGCTGCATTTTCTGCAGTTTAGCGCCATCTGCTGTCAGAGAGTGAATGTGCGCTTTCATTCAGCGCGTCACTCATTTGTTCCGCCATGCGCTTCTCATTCGTGCTTGTTTACATCAGAGTGCGCACGCATCTTTCACGCAGCATATATAGGTGTTGTGCATTGTGACCAGTTGATGGGAAAAGTATTCCTAAAATGCATTCAAAATTCTGTATAATTTGTAATAACTAATTATTCTCTGTATTTTGAAGTGCCCACAACAACAGAAGTCATTGGATCTTTGAAGATGTGGGGAAAAAAAGAGTAGAGAAAGTGTACTGAGATGTTCTAATAATATAAAGGAATATTTACAATGGGGAAAAAAAGTATTTAGTCAGCCACCAATTGTGCAAGTTCTCCCACTTAAAAAGATGAGAGAGGCCTGTAATTTTCATCATAGGTATACCTCAACTATGAGAGACAAAATGAGAAAAAAAATCCAGAAAATCACATTGTAGGATTTTTAAAGAATTTATTTGCAAATTATGGTGGAAAATAAGTATTTGGTCAATAACAAAATTTCATCTCAATACTTTGTTATATACCCTTTGTTGGCAATGACAGACGTCAAACGTTTTCTGTAAGTCTTCACAAGGTTTTCACACACTGTTGCTGGTATTTTGGCCCATTCCTCCATGCAGATCTCCTCTAGAGCAGTAATGTTTTGGGGCTGTCGCTGGGCAACACAGATTTTCAACTCCCTCCAAAGATTTTCTATGGGGTTGAGATCTGGAGACTGGCTAGGCCACTCCAGGACCTTGAAATGCTTCTTACGAAGCCACTCCTTCGTTGCCCAGGCGGTGTGTTTGGGATCATTGTCATGCTGAAAGACCCAGCCACGTTTCATCTTCAATGCCCTTGCTGATGGAAGGAGGTTTTCACTCAAAATCTCACGATACATGGCCCCATTCATTCTTTCGTTTACACGGATCAGTCGTCCTGGTCCCTTTGCAGAAAAACAGCCCCAAAGCATGATATTTCCACCCCCATGCTTCACAGTAGGTATGGTGTTCTTTGGATGCAACTCAGCATTCTTTCTCCTCCAAACACAACAAGTTGAGTTTTTAACCAAAAAGTTCTATTTTGGTTTCATCTGACCATATGACATTCTCCCAATCCTCTTCTGGATCATCCAAATGCTCTCTAGCAAACTTCAGACGGGCCTGGACATGTACTGGCTTAAGCAGGGGGACACATCTGGCACTGCAGGATTTGAGTCCCTGGCAGCGCAGTGTGTTACTGATGTAGCCTTTGTTACTTTGGTCCCAGCTCTCTGCAGGTCATTCACTAGGTCCCCCCGTGTGGTTCTGGGATTTTTGCTCACAGTTCTTGTGATCATTTTGACCCCACAGGGTGAGATCTTGCGTGGAGCCCCAGATCAAGGGAGATTATCAGTGGTCTTGTATGTCTTCCATTTTCTAATAATTGCTCCCACAGTTGATTTCTTCACACCAAGCTGCTAACCTATTGCAGATTCAGTCTTCCCAGCCTGGTGCAGGTCTACAATTTAGTTTCTGGCGTCCTTTGACAGCTCTTTGGTCTTGGCCATAGTGGAGTTTGGAGTGTGACTGTTTGAGGTTGTGGACAGATGTCTTTTATACTGATAACGAGTTCAAACAGATGCCATTAATACAGGTAAAGAGTGGAGGACAGAGGAGCCTCTTAAAGAAGAAGTTACAGGTCTGTGAGAGCCAGAAATCTTGCTTGTTTGTAGGTGACCAAATACTTATTTTACCAAGGAATTTACCAATTAATTCTTTAAAAATCCTACAATGTGATTTTCTGGATTTTCTTTTCTCATTTTGTCTCTCATAGTTGAGGTATACCTATGATGAAAATACAGGCCTCTCTCATCTTTTTAAGTGGGAGAACTTGCACAATTGGTGGCTGAATAAATACTTTTTTGCCCCACTGTATAAAATAACATTTGCATATTCTTCGCTCTGTGTTGCACCTTGATTTTTCATAGCCATTTGAAATTAGAGGCAACCACTGCATTTTAATCATGTATTTTGTTTGTTTTATATTAGACCATATAATTTCAAAATCTGAAGCAAAAACAAAATAACCTGACTTTTGTTTTGCTTCATAAAACATCTGTATGACCAGGGGCGGACTTACCCATTAGGCAAAGGTAGGCGACAGCCTTGGGCCCCCAAAAGCCAAGGGCCCCCTAAAATGCTTTTCATATAGGATATGCGCATTAAGTGCTGACACGCGAACGGTTGCTGTTTACGGTGTTTGTTACGACAACCCTCCGAGACTCCGAGTTGAACGTGCTTTTTGTGTACCCTGCTTGAGGGAGATGAAAATATTATGCATCTGAAGCTGTAATTAAATACTGAGAAACGGTGTGTATTATAAGTTTATAATTGTTTTAAATGCCGCTTACTCATTTATGAGGACACAGTTACTTTTTTAGTTGATATAATGTGTGTAAATGTATAATTGCCTTTTCATTATTTTTTCTGTTTTATTTAAATTTGTAGTTAAAATAACTAAAAATAAATGTATTTTAAAGTTTAGAATTAGACAGCCTTTGCACACAGGCTTACGCTGGTAACTCATCAGTGGATTTTCCTCGTCAGTATAGGCTATATTTTGTTTTACACTTTTCTCATTCTATATTTCTGACATTCCAAAAGTGCCTCCTACTGGCAGAGAATGAATGTTCATTTTCAATAATCCAGTCTGTAGTTTTTGTTCAGATCAATGCGAAAATCCACCCACATAACCCTGTTTTAAATTAATATCATAATTTATACTTCTGGCTCACCCCTGGTTTAAATGCTCAATTGTGAGGTTTATTATTTTATAATTTTTGATTTTGTGAAAACCTGAATCTCAACTGTAAATCAGTTGCTATTTCGTGGTCTACAACATGAAAGAAAACCATTATAACATGTACATGAAAAATGTAGAAATATTGGACACAACTATGGGGCACCATTGTACAGCAGCAAGCATCACTACAAAAAA
>NW_015505585.1:0-3784 GCF_001515645.1 Sinocyclocheilus grahami | reverse complement strand
TTGCGATTAATTGCTAATGCTTTTATCACGGTATACGGTATTATCACGATGTTGAAATTTAGTTTTAAAAAAGTGTTGTCATAACACAGTATAACAGGTTTAATAATTTTTTTCTTATAACAAAATAACAGAACATTTAAATACAATTTTTTTTATACAGAAAAATGTAAAAAATGTAAAAATGTACACAGATTAAAGTGCAAAAGAACTATAAATATCAATAGGCATCACTTTACAATAAGACCTCACCTTAGTTAATTAGTTAATGCATTAACATTCACAATGAGCAAAAGCTACATTTGCTACAGAAGTTAATCTTTTTAAAAATTTCATGTTAGCTCATTAAATAATACAGTTGCAACTTTTGATTTTAACAACAACGTGTTATTAAATATTGGAATTACCTAAGATTAATGAATGTTAGAAGAATTTTTCATTGGCAGTTTATGTTAACTGAATTAACTAATGTTAACTAATGAAGCCCTAATGTAAAGTGTGACCGAACAATAACGATAAAATTTTTTTCAAACAATATCTAGGGCATGTTGTAGTCCAGATTAAAACGTAAAAAAAAGTCTGAAAATAAATAGCCTAATATTTAAGTATTTGGCGCTGTGATGAACGCCATAGCGAAATACAAAAATCTGAAAGGCTATCTAAATCATTTAAATACGTTTTAGAAAGTAGCAGCTGCTTTATTTATGGGGTTTCCAGGGTAACGGCTGCATTTTCTGCAGTTTAGCGCCATCTGCTGTCAGAGAGTGAATGTGCGCTTTCATTCAGCGCGTCACTCATTTGTTCCGCCATGCGCTTCTCATTCGTGCTTGTTTACATCAGAGTGCGCACGCATCTTTCACGCAGCATATATAGGTGTTGTGCATTGTGACCAGTTGATGGGAAAAGTATTCCTAAAATGCATTCAAAATTCTGTATAATTTGTAATAACTAATTATTCTCTGTATTTTGAAGTGCCCACAACAACAATATCGTGCATATTCATTATCGTGATATATTGCATTACCATGCGCATTAAGAAGTATAATTGAAACAGTTATCCCTTTGACATCCGTTTACCAATGAGAGACATGATTTTTCAGTCTCTGGTTGGAAAAGAGCAGGAAAAAGCTTTTCGGTTTAACTCGCTGATAAAAAAAAAGTTTGTTTACACATTACTGCATGATTAACTTTTCAAATCTGTCTGCAACCTTCAACTGCCATGAAAGAAACTACTGATGATTTGTGATGTGTCAGGGAAATGACAGAAAACATATATTTGCAATTCTGCAGTACGCCTGGAAAATGCATCATGGGATATCAGTATAAGGCTTGGATTTTTCAAGCGTGGCATGAGGACATTGCTGCCATGCCTGTGTAGCTCTGGGTGGAAGCGTTTGGCTCAGTAAGAGCCCTGACCTAGTATGGGATTAATGACTTTGCTGCTGGAGAGAGTTGACATTGCTGAGAGCTGTGTTAACTGGTGTTATCTATGTACAAGAACAGCAGTGGAAATTTAATACACCCACTGAGTTCTCCAAGACAAAAGCAGTTAGTCCTTAAGGAGGAAGAAAGTGAATATAACTGAGGCCTAGCCTTGCAAACATTCGTTGTCTCATGTCAACCTATTTGGTGTGTTTGTTCATGTAAAGCTAATTGAAGACTATGCAATACTCATTTGTTTGTTTCAGATAATAAGTTCACTGACATGCTGGGTCTGGGACCTTAATTGGCTACTGAACATTGCCAAAGAGGACCCCTATTGGTCAAACAATGGCAAGACCACTTACAACCTCTCGCTAATACAAAATAGTTTAATTATTTTATTTGAGAGATGTGAAAAATAAAAGCAAACCTCTCTTAACAGGTCTACGACAGCTGCAACATCAATTGTGGTTTCCATATAAAGATCAAATAAGTATTAATCTGGAGATAAGAAGTAATATGAATTCAAATTAAATGAATTAGTTTCCATAAGATAAATAAATATTATTTATGGGATAAGAAGCAATGTTACACACATTACAGTTTCATATTACTTCACCAAATTGTTTCAGTTATAGTGTGCTGCAGGGATGACATAACCTGAAAACGAGTTAGCATTTTGCACTTCAGCTTCCATCCTGAAGTTAATGTTTTGTTGCCTAAAATGCCTAAAATAAGTTCAGTGGTTAACACAAACTTAAGATATTTTCATATTTTACATAGAGAATAAAATATCAATATATCCAAAGTAACAATGACAACGAAAAGTTTCTATCTACATTGCCGTTTATTCTCTCTCTCTCTCTAACATATTGAGGTGTGGTAAATATGGTATAAGAAAAATAATTGACTCCGGTCTGTTGAATTATTGAAAAATAACGCACATCTGAGGTATAACTCCACTTCGCGTCATGGCTACTTATCCATTTATGCCTTTATCTGATATGGAATAGTGAACAAATAGTTAAATTAAATGATTTTATTCTACTATATAAGAAGAAAGAGACAAAAATGTGCTGCAAAGGACATGAAATTAGCACAGCTATGTAAGAAATCAGTTGTCTGTGACAAATGTTTACTATCCAGTTGAACGGTCACTATAAAAAAGCAGTTGTGGACTGAATTGACCAATAAGAATAAAGTATTCCATCTAATAATAATAAGATAAAGTAGCATAGTGGCATAGAGAGTATGACACTGTTTGCACAAGCAAATTCATGACCCAGTTTGTCATAATAGCACCATATTCACACAACGGCTATTGGACGTCACATTATCTCATAAGATAAACCATAAGATAAAATCAACTAAAAAGATTATTCAGATAAACTGATATCGCATAAATAATCTCACAATTCGCATCCAGCATATTCAAGATATTTTAAATGATTCCAGTTAAAAAGCAAACTATTAGGTTGGGAACTTTAAACCATCCTTCACACACACACACACACACAAAAAACTCTCGTACTCGAGCGAAACCGGTGTCATGCCGAAAACTGATTGCTGTCCGATTACCGTCTCAAAATGCCTTGATTTCATTCATGGTTGTTACATTCAACAGGTAAAATGAACTGAATAAGCTACAGTCTGTAACCACTTTTGGCAAGTGTAAAACTGCATTTTATGGGTTTTATTGTCCAATTTAAAGATGTTTCAACAGGTAAAAAGGACTGCATGAGCTATAATCTGTCCAACATAACAACCATGAATGAAATCAAGTCATTTTGAGGCAGAAAGAACAGTTCACTCAATAAGTAGAGGCTGTAATCACTTTTTGGCAAGTGAAAAACTGCATTTTGTGGGTTTTATTGTCCAATTTAAAGATGTTTCAACAGGTAAAAAGGACTGCATGAGCTATAATCTGTCCAACATAACAACCATGAATGCAATCAAGTCATTTTGATGCAGGAACTTCATGTTACTACATATTTCACCTGGTAAAAAGGACTGGATTTGTTGGCACAAAGCAAGTAAAATAGGCTTCTATTATTGCCTATAATCACGTAAGTATCATGCCAGATTACGCTATAAACAGCAAACAGTTCTTTGGCCACAATTTTGATTATTCCGTTACAAGAAAACTTTATTTGCTATTAGCACGGACATATTACCACAGACATAAGGTTATGTGTATTTGCAGGTTATTGCCATTTGATCCTGATAAAAGCAGCCGTAGATGTGTAGAAACTGGGGTGATACAGCTTTAACATGCTGTGCTCGCTCCTGCGGACGGCAATCAGTTTTCTGCAGACGATCAATTTTCGGCACGACATGGCTGTGATTAGGCCAGAGGCACGAGGCC
>NW_015505584.1:1262139-1263263 GCF_001515645.1 Sinocyclocheilus grahami | reverse complement strand
TAAAAGCATAGCTCAAAGCTATGCCTAAAAAGAGGAGAGTAAGAAAGGGGTTGAAGAAGAGAACCAAGAGAACCAAGCGCTAAGAGAGTGATTTGATGGTGTTTCTAGTATTTAAACCAGGCTGTTTAACACACCCCAAATGGTGTCTCGACCAATTGTAGCTCGGGGTGTTGCAATGTTTCTCCTTCCCATTCATAAATCAACTGTTATCTCATCATTCACATGATCTGCGTTTTTCCCGCTCTGGTAGAGTATACATTTTGGACATGATTTCTTATAATAAGAATATGATACATTTGACCAAGTATTGATTGGAAGAAACGTTTCAAGCATGAATTCTCAAACACACACATACTAAACATGAATAGCAATTCTTAAACTATTCAATAGTTATTCAAAATACATTCACAATAAATGATTAAGACCTGATAAGTCACATGTGGATTACATAGAAAATGATTATTTGCTCAGGTCCTTTTAGTGTCATTTAGATGCATATTCACATGGAAATGAAGTTTCTTTGGCATTCTGTGGACGTAAGGATACGTTCTGTAAGGAATTTCAGTCTGTTCGGGCTCGTGATGTGGAGGGAAAAGTCAATCCGAAGCTTGGTGGCGGTCACGCTCTTTTGACCATTATTCTTGATAACTTGCCCCAAAATTGACAATCTCCTTGGACTTGTCAATGTGTTCTTGTGTTCTTTAATGTTGAAAACTGTTCTGTGACAGAGTGGTTTAGGCTTGCTTCAGACTGGCTAATGCTCGGGTCTGATTTATGACATCCTGTTGTCTTGGGCCTCTGTGGAATTTTTGTGCTCCTAATGTTTCAACATGTTTTGACCAAAACTTAGATTGTCTGATTCGGTCTGATATCCTACAAAACACACTTTTGACGTCAAACAGGTCTTTGAGCATCAGAACACTCATAGGACATGCTAACGTTTGAGACAGGAAGGAGAAAATAGAGACTACAATCCTCCTCTCTTGTTTCCTGTTTATTGATTGTCCAAAGTCCTACATTTCCTCTTTTTATATCACAAGGACTGTGTGCGTGTGCGTGCGTGTGCGTGCGTGTGTGTGCGTGTGTGTGTGTGTGTGTGTGTGTGTGTGTGTGTGTGTGTGTGT
>NW_015505584.1:1258585-1261477 GCF_001515645.1 Sinocyclocheilus grahami | reverse complement strand
ATAGTGAAAGGATGACAGGAGTGTGTTTCGATTATAAGCCTGCATAACAGTATACAATTTCAAAGACAAAATACACGATGACAATAATATACCCAATGACCTGAAGGATCATGTGTGTTCATTCAAAGAAAGGTTTTCCTATTAATTAATTAGCAAAGAAAAGTCCTTCCCTTGTGGATTTTCCTTGACAGGAGTGTGTTTCGATTATAAGCCTGCATAACAGTATACAATTTCAAAGACAAAATACACGATGACAATAATATACCCAATGACCTGAAGGATCATGTGTGTTCATTCAAAGAAAGGTTTTCCTATTAATTAATTAGCAAAGAAAAGTCCTTCCCTTGTGGATTTTCCTTATGGGCAAGGAAGTGATTTTCTTCACCTAAATTCCAGGAGGTCGTAAATGTATCGGGTGTCCAGGTTACCATGAAACCAGGGGCCTGTTCGTGGGGTGTTACAGAGTATTTGTTAAATCTAGCTAACAAAATATATATTGTGTGTTTGAGTGGTCCAGACGCTACATTCACAATAGACTTGCTCACGTTGCATCAGGTTTCTTTTTACGCCTTGTTTGCAGCGTTGAACATTATAACTGTAGCGTCTGGACCAATCAGACACACAATATATATTTTGTTAGTTATATTTAACAAATACTCTTTAACACCCCTCAGTTAACAAGTCACATGAGGGCCTATGGACCCTTCCCCCAAAATGCGTCTTAACACCTCAGAAAGGCAGAACAGGCCTCTGATTCCATTGCAACCAATGCTGATATCACTGGTTTTATTGTCCAAAGGAATGTGGGCAGAGAAACTCACACATTTGCCTCATAGGAAAGACACATAATCCCAAGAGAAATGGACTGTTCTCTAATTAATTCACAGGAAAAACTTTCTTTGAATGAACACGCATATCCTTCAGGTCATTGTGTATGTTGTTACTGTCCTTGTATATTATCTTTTATATTGTATACTGTTTTATGCAGGCTTATGATAGAACCACTCGGTCATGTAATCTTACCTATATGTAATCCTACCATGTTTAGTATCTATGAATTCATCTTCTGATGATCTAAACGAGAGTGTATATTATATGTTGGTACATATGCAACATATTAGTGTTCTAAGAATCTTTACTAGTTTGTGCATCAACACCCAAGCGAATTACATTTGCAAATTACCATGCCCTCACAAAGGGTCGCAAAAAACCCTCCAGTAATTGTAACCTCCCGCTTGGGATTTCAGCCTTTCTCATTGGACAAGCCCATCTTGAGAGGCGTGAATCTTCTCAGACCTTAAAGGCCTCACATCCGTGACCCTCTTCCAGTCTGCGGTTCTGTTAGATTCTGAGAAGATTTGAGCTAGAACGCTCCTAAGGACACCCTAAGTTCGCGCCAGGCCTCGGGCCTTGACTTTCCATTCACCAAGATCATCTGACTGGTTCTTTTCCATCAACCAACTTCAGCAAAGATCAACTTGATCCTTCAGGTTGCATCAGGACTCTCTGTCAGACAGACAAGAGGTGCAATTATCAAACTTAGTCTTATTAATTGATACATTAAGTATCATTTGCACCTTTTTACAAAGGTGTGTTTGAACTAAGAAGCTGATGTTTCCTTCAGGCTATAGATCTGCTGAATATCCAGTGGTCCCATAGCTTCATGCTTTATTTCTCTTCTCTTTACTGCCTAAGCTTTAATCCTGTTCCTATACCAACTGTATGCGTGTGTGTGTGTGTGTGTGTGTGTGTGTGTGTATATGTGTATGTTAGACTAGTTTAAGTGTTTATGTAGTTAATAAAGTCTTACTTGTATCACACTTGACGTTGTTCATTGTTTGCTCATAACTGGAGTCCCTAATCATGCAGATTTATGCTACATGCTCTGTGTAGTATTGTACAGTAAGAAAGTTATTTCCCTTAACCAGGACATTAACATTCTTAGAATTGACAGACAGTTGACCCTGAGAGGTCAAGTAAATACTTACAGTGGATCTAAATATTTATAATTAATTATAACTAGTTAAGATTAATTATTCATATTTCCCCTTTGAGCTGATTCGCTACAGAATGGTGGAGAATGCGGGCGTGATAAAACAAATTTTATGAGTTTAAAACACTGTCAACCTAAAAGTGTGTGCTTGATAGTCCAGTATAATTAGATTGATGCAATTCATCTACACTTTGACTGTATATATACAAGCCTAGCAACCTGGTGGTCATTACTGTGTTTCACTCGCTGAGTGAAACTAAAGGTGTAATACTATACGTTCGTATTCATGTGTGAGGCACACATATGTAACTACATATATGCTTAAACCGGCTTTAACTAACAGTAAACCTGTTTCGTTATTCTTTAAACAAGTGCAAGAAGTTTATTGTTAAATTAGAGAAGCACTCACAGAAGTGCTTATTTAATGCAACAAGTCTTGAAGGACTGAAAGCACCACGTTTTAAAACTGTGGGCAACTTCTTTGAAATAGGCAGACACTAAACTGTTTGAATTGCACTGACATGCATTGGTTACCATGACAATGATTTGTCACAGGAAGTGCTAACTCCATATAGCACACGCGTCACCTGGTGATGCCATGTTGTAAACAAACCACCTTAAGCGGCTAAGCTAACACGACTTAGCATAGTTTCATCTTAGGCTAAGCTACCAAATAGCTTTGACAATTAGGGGTTAGCACCCTTTACTTGAATCTTTTAAATACAGCATGTGTGTATGCAGTGTGAAGTCATTTTAATTTAACCTAATCCCTGGTTTCTTTTTTTGTTCTTTTTCTATGTTTCCCCATCTTCAATCCATCTCAGTGAATGTAACAATCTTAGATGTATCCTTCCTGAATGCTATTGCTCAGTTACTAGTTAATTAAATCTAAATTTAAT
>NW_015505584.1:1255186-1257982 GCF_001515645.1 Sinocyclocheilus grahami | reverse complement strand
ACTACATAAACACATACACTGGTCTAACATCCTACATAAACACATAAACTGGTCCAACACACACACACACACACACACGCATACAGTTGGTTTAGGAAAGGGTTAAAGCTTAACTCAGTACAGAGAAGAGACATAAGGAATGAAATTTATGGAACCATTTGCATATTTAGCAGATCTGCCCGAGGGAAACATCAAATTCTTAGTTCAAACACACCTTTGTAAAAAGGTGTAAGTGATACCTCATGTATCAATTAATAAGGCTAAGTTTGATACTTGCATGTCTCATCTGTCTGAAAGAGAGGTTTGATGTAATCTGAAGTTTCCAGTTGATCTTTGCTGAATTTGGGTCGATGAAAAGAACCAGTTTTGAGTCAGAGAATCTTGATTAATGGATCCTTTAGATCGTAAATGTATCTGGTGTCAGCGTTGCTATGGAACCAGGGGCCTGTTCGGCTTCCTGGGGTGTTACAGAGTATTTGTTAAATCTAGCTAACAAAATATATTTTGTGTGTTTGAGTGGTCCAGACGCTACACCTGTTTTAATAATAGCAGTCAGCTCATTTTCAATCCATTTACATGTTATGCCCCCTTTTGTTCCACTTTGATTTGATGTTCTTTCTGAACCTCAAAAGGAACCAGAGACACTTCTATTTTTGATTTGTTTATTTTCAACATGTGCTTTAATTTTATGACCCTGTTACACAAGTCATCTAGACAAATACTAGGGCATAACTATAGTCCTGAGCACCAAGCAATAAGCATAATCTGAATAGGAATGCTCTCCCTCTTACTTTTCCCTCCTCTATCTACTTCACTTCCTCAGAGATTGTGCCTGTTGTGAACCATCAGTAAGTTCTGAGTGATAATTTGACAATAAGAACAGTCTTAAGTCATCAATCAGAATTCTGTTTACGCCCTTTTCAGCAAACATATGCTGACCCAAACGTATTTTAGCATTCTGTCATCCACAGCTAAGATAATAACCTAATACTTCAGCTAACCACACCTGGCAAAACCTAACTGTAAAACCTAGCTCCACACTCTGTTTGATCTTGTATTAGTCTTTAGCCCTTACTCTCAACACAAGTTTGACAAAATGTTGCAGATGCTCAGTCTAACTACCCAGATGGCAGACCAAAAGGACTGGCCAGGCGTTGTGAGGAACACCCTTCTACCCAGGGCTGCCGACAACCTACTGCACCAGAGCCAAAAGCAATTGGACACCGAGGGAAGAGTAGTAAACACTCATTTTTCAGTTAAAGGCAGTTCATCATTGAATTCAGTGATGTCATCATCCAGATCAGTTCAGTTTAAATAGTATATTTCCAATCATTTGCAATCAAGTCAACGATATCACTGGAAATGAAGTGTCTAACTAAGCAAGCCAGAGGCGACAGCGGCAAGGAACCAAAACTCCATCAGTGACAGAATGGAGAAAAAACCTTGGGAGAAACCAGGCTCAGTCAGGGGGGCCAGTTCTCCTCTGGCCAGACAAAACCAGCAGTTCAATTTCAGGCTGCAGCAAAGTCACATTGTGCAGAGGACTCATCTGGTTCCTGTGGTCTTGTCCCGGTGGTCGTCTGAGACAAGGTCTTTACAGGGGATCTGTATCTAGGGCTCGTCATATTTGTCCTGGTCTCCGCTCTCTTTCAGGGCTGTAGAGGTCCTTTCTAGGTGCTGATCCACCATCTGGTCTGAATACGTACTGGATCCGGGTGACTGCAGTGACCATCTGATCTGGATACAGACTGGATATGGTGGCTACGGTGACTTCAGAATAAGAGAGAAACAGACTAATATTAGCATAGATGCCATTCTTCCAACGATGTAGCAAGTACATCGGGTGTTATGAGAAACACATAACTCCAGCAACCACAGAAAGGAGGGGGTCCCTCCCAAGCATCCCTGCAGCAGTGCATGATGTGACCCCCAGAGACCTTGACAAGCTAACCAGAAACATCCCAGCATTCACATAGTATGGTGAAGAACGGAAAGTTTTAAACATTGCTTGCAAGCAGACCCAGTAATCAGTCTTATGTGTCTGTCTCATAAGTTTAGTAACTTCTTATACATGCGCATACCAGTTTCTGATCAAAATCAGATAAAACTATAGCTTGAATGTGCCTTCCTACAAGCAGCAGAAAGTTTTCAATGCTATAATGTGTTTAAATCGTACGATAAGAAACTAACCTGATTTTAGCGAAGAAATCCTAATTTCTGTTGTTAGTAGAGGGTACACCTTTTCTGACGAAGGAATCTCAGATTAGCAACCCCATATAAATGGTACTAGAATAAGTCAGTCTGATCTTGGGCGAAGAAATCCCCTTTTTCAGCACTGTTGTAGGTGATGTGAGTGATGCTCCTCATTTCACTGATTTAAGGCCTTATTATGTGTTACGTATCATTGTATTCATATTGATCCGCTCATGTGAAACATTTACGTCAAATTAATGGTATTATTCTAGCGTAGCTAACTATGAATTCACCATTGCCTGTGAAGTGAATGTACTGTTTTGATTTGTGAATGAAGTTGTATGGGACTTGTCATAACTGACTGTTATGCCCCGCATGATTTTCCCATGCATGTTCACAGCAGTGCAAGTTCTGCTCTACTTGCACCTGATGTGAGCTTGCATTGGTCTCCTAGAAACACGTGACCCCGGAAGTGTGAGCAGACTCTTCCGGTTAATCTGACAACAGCACCCACTTCACAGACTTTTGTGTAAACAAAGAACTGTGTGTAGCCAATGCTAACTCTTTAGCAGCCGCACAGGCATTTAAGCTAAGCCCTTTACC